>NW_027131432.1:0-2446 GCF_026122565.2 Emydura macquarii macquarii
CCCTCCAAACCCTGGGGACCGAGACCCAAACCCTAAACCTGCAAACCCAAACCCTGGAGACTGAGGCCCAAATCCTAACCCTGCACACCCAAAGCCGGGGGACCGAGGCTGAAACCCTAACCCTGCAAACCCTGGGGACAGAGACACAAACCCTAAACCTGCAAAATCAAACCCGGGGCACAGAGGCCCAAACCCTAACCCTGCAAACCCAAACCCGGGGGACCGGGGCTCAAACCCTAACCCAGCAAACCCAAACCCTGGGGACCGAGACCCAAATACTAAACCTGCAAACCGAAACCCGGGGGACTGAGGCCCAAACCCTAACCGTGCAAACCCAAGACCTGGGAACCGTGGCCCAAATCCCTAACCTGCAAACCCAAACCTGGGGGACTGATGCTAAAACCCTAACACTAAAAACCCAAACCCTGGGGACCGAGGCCCAAACCCTAACCCTGCAAACCCAAACCCGGGGGACCGAGGCTCCAACCCTAACCCTACAAACCCAAACCCTGGGACCGAGACCCAAACCGTAACCCTGCAAACCCTGGGAACCAAGACCCAAACCCTAAACCTGCAAACCCAAAGGGGAGACTGAGGCCGAAACCCTAACCCTGCAAACCCAAACCCTGGAGACCGAGGCCCAAACCCTAACCCTGCAAATCCAAACCCTGGGGACCGAGACACAAACCCTAAACCTGCAAACCCAAACCCGGGGGACCGAGGCCCAAACCCTAAACCTGCAAACCCAAACCCGGGGGACCGAGGCCCAAACCCTAAACCTGGAAACCCAAACCCTGGGGACCGAGGCCCAAACCCTAACCCAGCAAACCCAAAACCGGGGACTGAGGCCCAAACCCTAAACCTGCAAACCCAAGACTTGGGGACCGTGGCCCAAATCCTAAACCTGCAAACCCAAATCTGGGGGACTGAGGCCCAAACCCTAACTCTGCAAACCCAAACCCGGGGGACTGAAGCCCAAAACTAACCCCAAACCCAAACCCGGGGGACAAACCCAACCCTGCAAACCCTGGGGACCGAGACCCAAACCCTAAACCTGCAAACCCAAACCCTGGGGACCGAGGCCCAAACCCTAAACCCCTGCAAACCCAAGCCCGGGGGACCGAGGCTCAAACCCTAACCCTGCAAACCCAAACCCGGGGGACCGAGGCCCAAACCCTAACCCTGCAAACCCAAACCCTGGGGACCGAGACCCAAAACCCTGCAAACCCAAACCCTGTGGGGGAGACCCAAACCCTAACCCTGCAAACCCAAACCCGGGGGACCGAGGCCAAACCCAAACCCTGCAAACCCAAAGCCGGGGGACCGTAGCCCAAACCCTAACCCTGCAAACCCAAACCCGGGGGACCGAGGCTCAAACCCTAACCCTGCAAACCCAAACCCTGGGGACCGAGACCCAAACCGTAACCCTGCAAACCCTGGGGACCAAACCCAAACCCTAAACCTGCCCAAACGCAAACCCTGGGGACCAAGACCCAAACCCTAAACCTGCAAACCCAAACCCTGGAGACTGAGGCCGAAGCCCTAACCCTGCAAACCCATAACCGGGGGACCGAGGCTCAAACAATAACTAGGCAAACGCAAACGCTGGGTACCGAGGCCCAAACCCTAAACCTGCAAACCCGGGGGACCGAGGCCCAAACACTAACCATGCAAACCCAAACCCGGGGGACTTAGGACCAAACCCTAACCCTGCAAACCCAAACCCTGGGGACCGAGGCCCAAACCCTAACCCTGCAAATCCAAACCCTGGGGACCGAGACCCAAATTCTAACCCTCCAAACCCTGGGGACGAGAGAAACCCAAACCCTGACCCTGCAAACCCTGGGCACCAAGGAGACCCAAACCCAAATCCGGGAACTGTGGCCCAACCCTAACTCTGCAAACCCGAACCCTGGGGACCGAGGCCCAAACCCTAACCCTGCAAATCCAAACCCTGGGGACCGAGACACAAACCGTAACCCTCCAAACCCTGGGGACCGAGACCCAAACCCTAAACCTGCAAACCCAAACCCTGGGGACCGAGACCCAAACTCTAACCCTCCAAACCCTGGGGACCGAGACCCAAACCCTAAACCTGCAAACCCAAACCCTGGGAGACTGAGGCCCAAATCCTAACCCTGCACACCCAAAGCCGGGGGACCGAGGCTGAAACCCTAACCCTGCAAACCCTGGGGACAGAGACACAAACCCTAAACCTGCAAAATCAAACCCGGGGCACAGAGGCCCAAACCCTAACCCTGCAAACCCAAACCCGGGGGACCGGGGCTCAAACCCTAACCCAGCAAACCCAAACCCTGGGGACCGAGACCCAAATACTAAACCTGCAAACCGAAACCCGGGGGACTGAGGCCCAAACCCTAACCGTGCAAACCCAAGACCTGGGAACCGTGGCCCAAATCCCTAACCTGCAAACCCAAACCTGGGG
>NW_027131433.1:0-2408 GCF_026122565.2 Emydura macquarii macquarii
GCACACTCTCCTGTACAGACAGTCTGCACTCTGGGAATTGCTTCCAGGTGCACCAGAGTCTTCTGACTGGACATCATCTTGCAGTGGAATTCTTTCCAGAGTCATGTGAATGCCTGCAGGGAGGAGACCTACCCAATTGCCTATTCAGTTTCTAAATATGACAAAAAGCAATTGGATTTTCTTAACATAAAGCAAATCATTTTAGTTTAGAACATTCTCAACAATAACATTTCCAAAAATTTTGGTCATTTTAAATAGTTTATCATATTACAGAAAACTTTTATCATTGACAGCTATCTCATCAGGTGGTGGGCAAACAAATACTGTATAATAAAAAGCATAATGCATTAATTGGAGCAAATTTGGGTGCCTCGAGGTGATTGGTAATGGGTTAATGAGTCTTTGACTTCTGGATCATTGCTGGGACTCTGGCCCTTACCAATAATGACTAGTGATGGAGCAACCTTGACAAGGCCAAAGATGCCCACCCAAACTTCTGGACAAGCCAAGGCACTTATCCTGAGGCCTACTTGCTCGTCACTCCAGTACAGAAGATACAGCACCCCAATACTAAGATCTGTCACTTTTCTTTTGGAAGCACCATCTCCTCTTCTTAGTCAATCAAAAGCCCAGGAGTTCTCTTTCTGATAGCAAAAAGGAAAAAAAAAAAAAATAAATTGGGCCTTTTACTAGAACTAACAGGAGGAGCGCTAATTGTATTGGACTTCCTGGATATCAAAAACCTCTACTAAGGGTGGTTTATAAAGAATTAAACCAAATCTGCCATGATGTAAAAAGATGAAGGAATCACCCACTAACCCATATTACTTCAGCAGCATGTTCCAACCATGACCTATTATCAATTTATCAGTATTCCCAACATTCAAAAAATTATGCGGCTCTAAAAAGTCATGAGAATTTTAAAATCCCATGATTGAGTCAAACAATGAATGTTGGGTACTTTTTATTTGTCTTTTGGGCTTTGAACCTATAGAGTACACACAGGTCATGTTTCCAGGCTGTCTCCACAACCATGAGAATTAGAGGCTTATTTTCATGAAGTAACTCAAGTCCAGAAGCTGGTGGTGTGAAGAAAACGATCAAATATTGCAAGAGTCACAAAAAAATCATGAGCTCCACAAGTTAAAAGACTAAGAAAAGGGAACTGTCACCTCGTAAGACATTTAGTAGTCACCACTACAAACCATGGCCCTTTCCTGAAATTTAGATGGTGATAGAATCTAGATCATTTCTTCTCCAAAAGCACACATCCTTATGCAGGAATTAAAATAGGGAGCAGAACTCTCTTTCCCCTGCTAAAAGCAGAGGGGAGTTCACCCTTCTCTCCTGGCATGGATAAGCAGCTCCCCTTCACCCTCCAGATCCTCCTTCTACCACTGGTGTGGGCAAACAGCTCCCGAACACCTTTCTCTCTTCCTTGACTGATGCAATAACTCTCTTGCCCTATTAATCTGCTTGAATACCTGCTCCCTAGCAGCTGAGCTCCTGAAAGACCTCCTTTGGCTAATGTCCGTGCAAGGCCTAGAACCTCCAGCAGTTCTGATTCCATTCAGTATAGGACAGTGGTACCTATAGATTGGGCATATTTCAGTCTGAAGCAACAGCTTGAATTTGAAATATTTATTTTAAAAACCCCAAAAAACTCACTCTTCCTGTCTGTGATACTTGACATCTGAAGCTAAGTTTTGATGACCTCCGTATTTCAGCACATCCCTGCATCTTCAACATCCCCAACATCATCCCCAACTTCAGACCTGGGGACATAAATAGGCTGCAAAAGCTGAGTAGTTAGTCCAAGGAGCCTCAGTGTGGCCAGTCCTATTAGGAGAACACGAAGCAGATGCAAGTGTTTTCACTTAAGAACAATGAGAGATGGGAAATTGTAAAACTGCTGCTGCAAATCACTTGTGATAAGGGTATTCTGAGTAACAGTGACCAAGGTTTACTCTCTTCTCCATCAGGCATGAGGAGTGGTGTTAATAATTGTCCAGTTAGCATACGGAATTATATTAAATAACGAAAGGCTATACTATGAAAGTATATTCTTAAGGGGATTATGAGACCCTACTGAATTGCCTGATCTGGGTATGATCTGTATCTCCATCCATCATAACTTTTTGCCTTTTTTTAATTCAGTTAGATATGTGTCCTCCATAGCTCTGGATGCTTTCCATTATGAAATGCTTTCTACAAACAAATCACTAATTCACTCATGATCAGGAAGTAGAAGCTGTACAAGGCAAACATCTGCTTAACAGACCATCTCAAAGTACCCCCAAATGTACAGAGTTACATTCTGCTTCATCTTTACTAGATGTCAATCTTGGTAAACTCTCATTTATTTTTGGTCTCTGAAAACAGGTGTCATCAGAGCTCACTCTCTTTCT
>NW_027131434.1:0-24509 GCF_026122565.2 Emydura macquarii macquarii
CCTCCTTGCTCTCCGAAAAAGTGGTCTGGCAAGTAAAGTGACTTATAAGAGAGGGGCTGCCTATAGCATGTGAAGAAGAAGAAGGATGTGAGGTGAGTTCATTTTTCATGGCATGAGAGGTTTCCCCAACAACACATATATCACCTTTCTCATTTAAAAATTGCCCCTTACTAGTGACTGAACACCAAAACAATTGTTTGCAAGAACACCACCGGCAGAATTCACCCTTTGTATAAACAGGCAGAACTCCCCGGGTGCCAACAGAGAGTTGAGACCACTTATGCCAGCAGGAAGGTTGACCCCAAATGCCAATTGTTTTATATGCATTGTAAGAGCATTGCTTTTTAATTAACAATATCAATAGGGCTATACTGTCCCTTTTGCTTCTGTCAGTGGAGGGGACTGGATCCCCATGGCTCAGAGGATCAGGGAATGATTCCCCCTCATACTATCTACTGGGATCATTCCTTGGTCCCCTGAGCCTGTAGATGCCTCTGCACAGGCGTACCATGGGGTCTGGGCTTTGTGGGTTGGCAGGCAGGGGTTGGGACAGGAGACACTTGATTCTGCAGCATCATCCCTGTTCCCTTATTAACCCTACGGGCTTTAGCAAAAATGTTAACGCTTCAGACTGCTTTGCCCCTCCCCTGTCTGTTCCTGCCCCACACATAGGAATGGAATCATGCAGGATGTGAGCCACCATTTTTCTGATTATAAAGCCCCTGCTTCAGCTAACCAGTTAAACACGTGTTTAACTTTAAGCAGGTGCTTGCGTTTTAACATCAATGGAAATTAAGCACGTGTAAGTGCTTTGCTGGATCATGGCCTCTGCATTCATATTCCCGTGCCGAGGCACATGGTCTGAAAACCTGGATGGATTGATTTAGAGTTTATTCTTTCTTCTCTTCTGAAAGAGAGCCAAGTACAACACAAAGGAAAGGACGGGCTTAATGAATGCCAGGAAACTGCATGTCACTAGAATCTTGTCTTAACACTGCTTCTGCTTCCCAAAGGACTAGCCCCTCGTTAGTATTACAAACAAGAAGATACATTCCTTAGTTTACAGCATACAATATATAGCATGAGGCTTACTCAGATCCAGTATAAAAAAAAAATACCTGGTAGCTGAAAATACAGCACTATTGCAGCACTATGAGAGAGCGAGCGAGAACACACAGCCCAGAACAAGGACAATCTAAAATAATGAAAGTACATAAGCCATTTTGTCTCCAGTATTTGAAATTCTAATAATAATACTGCACATCAATAAAATAGTAGTTATTTCTAGCAGGGATTATAAAACCTGAACTACAATGTAAGGCATTGGTCATCAAATAACTCGTTCCATAACCACAGTTCTACCACATTTGTTTTCTAATGTTGATAACAAAAGAGACATTTTGAGGTCTGCGTCGTATTACTCTTTCTTTGCTGAACAAAGTCGATCTTTAAAATACAATAAAACACATCTCTAAAATGATGGAGGTAAAACCAAAACATTTCTGCATTTAAAGATTCAATCAAAGATTTGCTGCGAATGGTATGATATTAAAGTTAAAAAAATCAATCCAGTATGTATTTTGAACATGATTTGTCACAAATAGCATTTCTAATAGAGAAGAGTGATTACATGGTGAAGAGCGTAATTTATATATCCCAAGTAATATGCTTTTGTCACTGACATCGTTAAGGAATTCGACACGTTTGCAGGAGAACAATATAAGTCAGCTGAAATATATACCAATTAGTTATAAATGGGACAGTGAAATGAATGATGCATGCACATGCTATACTTAGGAGTAATAACATGTGGTTTAAAGTCACTTGCGTTTTCAAACATGAATTCTTTTTATGTTGTCATTTTAAAAATCTAATATTTCAAAAGGTCAGGAATAAATAGACCATTAGCATTAAAAGCTAGCAAAAGGGAAAGTAGTTTGTTGTTCATTTAACAATGCATTTTATGTAACAACTTTGTAAAGGGTTCATTGTTACTCTGCTAAAACAAGGCGAAAGCTTCTCCAGTTTAATAGTAAAGAAGGATTTTTTTATTATACCAGTGTCAATTTTGATTCTGTTAGGTATTTGTTAAAATTATATGGTCTGCTGGAGTGGCTATGGCAGAGTATAATGCTGAGATTATCATGACTGTCAAAACGAGAGCGTAGGCAAGGATCTCCTTATACCAAGCCAGGAGGAGTCACTGGTATCACAGAGCCACATTTTAGAAGATCACAGCCCTGCTCTGATAAAAGGGAGCAGCTGCTGCAATGTCAAGAGGTTGCAGGATGCAATGAGGCCTGATATCATGCTGCAGGGCACAATGTCCATGCAACCAGGCTGTGTCTGGCTACTGGTGATTATAGATGAGGTAGCAGCCGCTCTCTGCTGCGTGTGCTATGACTGTCCCTCACGCATACACGTCGCTCTTCCTGTTTTTTTGTGGAGACTGGCTGTGGAGATCACATGCTCAGGGGGCAAGTGAATACAGAGTCCCCTGGATGGGTCCCGCTGTCTTTTGACTCACCAGTATGGCCATAATGCAGCACTCCCACTACTTACGTAGCTATTGTGCCTGCCTGCAAAGGCAACTCAGTATTGGATCCTCTGTGACTATGTCTGCCCATATGGAGCAGGATTGTCAGACTCATTCAAAATTATGCTTTCAATAACATCCTTTCTCCTTTGCTTCTTCAGCCATAGCTGGCCCATGCCCTCTTGTCTCTGTTTGACCTCTCTCGACACTCAGACTCAGTCTGTCTGTTTTCAGGCACTGGGCAACGTGAGACTTATGCCAGTTTGAGGGAACACTAAATGAGCTCAAGTCTGCCCTCAGTTGTACCTGTGCAGCTTCAGAGACTTTATTGGGGTCGTATGGGAGTGACTGAGACCAGGATTTATTTCAGTGTGTCCTCTGATTTGAGACAAACAACTCACCTCCTTAACAGGTAACAACCTCCCTGATCACTGTGCTAATGTATCATGTCCTTGTACCCCATATTCCATATGTTTGCATCGTTGAACATTGCGTTGAACATCTTCCACAGAAGGAGTGTGTCTTGTACATTTGGATAGTGGCCAGCACCCTTTGGGTTCTCCACAGTGCAATGCTGATAAAACATTACACAAAGATTGTTTCTAACAAGCGAGACAGTTATGCATTATCAACTTTTATTAATATTAACATACAGCGCTGACATTTTTGTATGTTATTAGCAAGATGTAAGAGTTTGCAGAACGTTCTCTCGCACAGTTTCGCTGCCACAGAAATTAAACCTGAGGAGAAAAATATATGTAAAAATGCTTTTAGTATGGCTAGATTTATTTATTTTTGTAATTGTGCCAGTGACTTTGTAATAGAATAAGCCAGTCTAATTTGTTTTTTGACAAACCTATGATAGAATGTTTTTACATTGAAACAAGCAAATGCCGTGGGAGGCTAAACGTGAAATATTATTTCCTGCTAAAACAACAAGGGACTGTCTTCATCCTGATTGGTTGGCCTCTCTTTTTTGGATTCATTCCTTGGGTTTTATACCTTTCCTGTTGCATATGCATGCCACCAGCACTAGAGAGATGATAACTGCTTGGTGCACGTAAGGGCATGAATAAACGGAAAAGCTGATGGGGATGTTTATGTGAACAGTATCCCTCGGCATGTTGATCTGCTGAATGCAAAACCAGAACTGAACTTGTACGCTCTGCTGCACTGTAGTTCACTGGGCTGTGGACATTTTGGTTGGCTTGAGATTTCCCCCACCACATCTCTATTTCTAGGGAATGGACTTTAGCTATGTGATTTTAATTATATCCAGGACCCATTTAATGTACCTCCCCCTTCAGAAGGGCAGAAAAGGTATTGCAACACCATTGCTGGTTAACTGATTGCATACATGCTGTTTTAAAAGAATTAATTTAACAAGCACCTTCCAATCAGTAACTGCCATGCAGTACATGGCTTCTCCAGCCTAAGGTCTTAAGGCCTGATCCAAAACCCACGGAAGTCAATGAGAGTAGTTCAGTGGAGTTCAGTGGTTATGGATCAGGCCTTTAAAGCACAATTTATAACTATTAGATCTGTCTATGGGAACTGAAGACATATTATCTTTATCGCTTACTCTTCCAGAGCCTGATCCAACATCCATTAAAATCAGTGAAGAGACTCCTGTTGACTTGAATGGACAGTGGCTCAGACCCCCTAATGTAAGTTTTAAACACTGATGGCCAATCTCTAGTATAAAACTTGTAGTACCCTGTAGACTGATGTCTGGAAACTTGAGCTGTGCTGATTACCTAAACCACAGTTAATCTTTCCTACACAAAGCACAGAGGTTTACACAAAAACTTCGTTCTTGTTGAAGCAAAACACTGGTGTTTTTATAATTTTTCCTTGAAGATATGTAACAGAAATATTTAATGTACCAGTGAGCTACATCAGTATCTTGTGGGAAAGGAAAGTAAAAGTTTCCCTCTTCTTTTTTTTTTTTCCATGCTCTAAATAGCTATTCTTGTGCAAGCACTATTACCTCATATCTAAAGCTGAGCTTGTGTCCCCTTAATAATTTGAGATTTTCACAATAAGTATACATACACATTTCCATCTTTTCCAGCTTGTACTGTGACCCGTGATGCTCCAAATGTGGGTAGAGTTGCGTTTAGGACATGGATATTCCAAAGAAATTTGACTTTAGTAATTGTCCCAACATTATCTTCAACATCAATGAAGTGGGTATGTGTATCGCCTGATTTGAGGGTCCCCCTTAAAACAGAAAAGTATATAAACAGGTGATGTCCAGTGAGGTTTAAATACTTACTAATACAATATAACTGTTTGAGTAGCTACAGTAGCATGTTGATAATGAACATGACCTTCAGCTTGTCAAACAGTAAGGATCTTATTGTCCAGCTTACCTCAATGTAATGTAATTGTTCATGTAACATAAAAATGTGTAAATGAAATGTTCTTGTCCTCATGTGAAATCAATGTTCATTGGAATGTGTTAAACTGCTGATCAAAGGGATGTTTGCCTGCATGGTCAGATTTAGGGGCAGATGACCCATGTAACTGTCTGGGGTGTCGGGGTTGGAGGGGCGCCAGGGGACTGTCAGTGTGCGCTTTTTGTTGTTAGCGAACAAAATGGAAGATAGAATGTTTGAAGTAAAATCCTGCAGGTATTCTGTATGAGGATTCATTTTTCACTAGCCTCCTAGAATGTTCTGGACCTTTGTAGAATCCTGTGGAATCTTCCAGACTTTCTGAAAACTACATTTTAGTTATTCTTAAAATTAAAAAGTTTCTATAAGCTTAGAGGAAACTAATTTATTTTTTATTCGCTTATATATGGCATGAATAAATACAGCGTGAAAATGTATTGTCTTATATGACAGGGATAAATCATGCATGCAAATTGTGCATCAGTGGGCTAGAAATGCAATAAAAATAAGGTATTCAAAAGCTGAACAAATGAGGGGATGGCACCGAAGACGCTCCTTGTCATGGATGCCATTTGGTCTAGGGCCGATCCTGTTTTCCTGGTTTGCCCATGCACTACAGTGCCTCACCTATATTAAAATATAGTGTCCCAGGGGACAGAATTAAAACACAATGCCCCGAGGGTTGGCGGCAGCAAGGTTTCATGTGGTAGTGTAGGCAGGGTCTCAACCATGTTTTGCACATAGATTAGACCTGTTTTATCTTTAGTTCAGTTGCAGAACACAGGCCTGGTGCCATATGTACTACAAAATGTCGGTGTGTAGAATCGAAGTCAGGAGACACCCACATTTTCAGTGCGTCTCTGACATGGTTGGCTTGGTAATGCAGGGAGAGCCTTAGGGCAGGGGGAGGCTCTAGCAAGAACAAAATTTAAAAAATCTACTCCTTAAACGCCAAGAAACTGCATGCATTGCTGCAAAATGTCAGGTGGAGAAGGCAAAGATACCCCAGTGACCTTTGGGATTCCAGGGGTAGTCTTTTCAGTGAATCACTTCTTCAACTGCTTTTAGTCTCCCATTAGAGACAATGGATCAAATTCTGCTCTGACCTCGAGTGGCATAAATCCAGAGTAGTTCCATTTACAAAGAACTCATTAAAGAAGTGGGCTTTGAGAAGCGATTTAAAGAAGAAGAGGGAGATGACAAGGTGAACGGGATTAGGAAGGCAGTTCCAAGCACAGAGAACACATGGGAGTGGGCGTGGGGAAAGGATATAAAGAGAGACACAAATTGGCAAAGGATGTGTGTGGGTTGCCCATCAAGTAGAATGTACAGTACTTGGTAAGTACTTGGTGCTAGAGCCATGCCTTTTGTTAGCATCCCCTGAGGTTCTAAATCCAATCTAGCTGAATAGAATATATAATGAAAATGACTTAAACTGTCCCCCCATTAGATCTACTTCCTCTTGGGCTTTCCATGGCAGCATATTACTAACCAAACCAGATAAATAATAATCCAGCATTCACATATCAAATTGCAGCAGAAAATGCAATGCTTTGCAATGTATAGCTTTATTGAATGTGCATCTCAGCTGGGATTTTCAAAAGATCCTAAGGGAGCGAAGCACCTAGTTCCCACTGAATTTCAAGGGCATTTGAGCATCTTCAACTTCAACGGGAATTTAGGCTCTTTTAAAAAATGCAGCTTGCTAACGCTGAATCCTTTAGCAGCGTACATTTAAATGTACATATAATTCATCCAAAAAATGTTAAAAGAGCATTGTTAATGTTGCAAAGTCAAGCACTCAAAAGTTAGGAAACACCGGAATTAAGGCTGCCCACACAATTTTAATTTGGCCTTTTTGTGTGTATACATTATGATAGAGACTCAAATCACACAATTGCATACTATCTCTTTTAAATTACATGATCACGTATTACCCATCTTCCTCTGTTCCTGCCCTGCCGCACCAACCTCTACCCCCTGGCTACTGCTCCCTCCCCTTTGATTGCCAGCCTCCCCCCCACGCCCTGCACTCTGGCTCCAGCAACCTCCACTCCCCATTAGTCTGTTCTGAGTTCCGGTTCCTTGCACCTCCTCACATTTCTGCATGCAAACCAGGCTGTTTCTGCCTCCTCCTTGCTGCTGGGCATGGGGGAGCTTTGAGGATACAACAGAAACAGTGTCCCTATTCTAGGGTCCTGTGCCTGGTAGCCCGGTGGCCCCTGGCTGCCGAGAGCAACATCTGCAGGGAAAGTCTTGCTCAGCCCCTGCAACCATGGGATAGAGCATACTCAGTGGCTTTGTTGGGATGGTGCATGCAGTCTGGTTGCAGATAGCAGCTGTGAGGGGCTGGTGCATACTCCCTGCAGGGGAGAATTCAATACCAAACTCTAACAAGTCTCTACTAAGCATGTGCAAACTGAGATTTTTTTCAGAGGCTCATAACTTGGCCAAATGTGGGTGAATTTTCAGGGAGATGGCAAAAGACAGGTTTTATGAAAGAAAGTGTCAGGCAATCTTAATTATAGGCAGAGCTGGTAGCACCACTTATAATAGCACCATAAAGGACACAACATTTTACAAACATGCAAAAGATAAAGGATCAGAATTATATTAGTGTAAATCCATAGTAACATGTTTTAATTCAGTTAAGTTACATGGTGTAACTGAGATGAGAATCCAGCCCCAGGTTCTTGTATCCTTACAGTTATCAAAGAAGTAGGGCTAAATTCTAACACTTCTTCTGGTATAAATCCAGAGTCAATACAGTTAATATGAATTTACACCACTGTATGTGAGAATTTGGCCTGTAGATTAAGAAGATGCATTAATGAAAAATAGATATATTTAGAGTGACCAGATAGCAAGTGTAAAAAATCGGTAGGCGCCTATATAAGAAAAAATCCTGAATGTCCCTATAAAATTGAGACATCTGGTCACCCTAGATTAATTAAATATTCTAATAGCAGAGAAGCTCATTTTCCAATATAATACTGAACTTACTCAAAAATTTGATATTGCATAGTGTTTCCTCCGGTTCCATACAGGGCGATATTTATATATCCACTCACTTTACTCTTTCCAGAAAGTGCCACAGATACTTTATACCTCCATCCTACATAGCAGAAATTAAAGGAATTAGATTGTACTCATGTAAAAACAAATGCAACATGTCCAGTTTGATTTTCTAGCAGTACTTTATGTTTTAGGGCAAAACAAAGAAAAAACTTGGCTGTCACTTCACTTTGAGCTCAAGATTAAATCCTGGTCTGATTGGAATGACGAAAATAGACTAGACTAGACTAGACTAGAATAGAATGCTTTTATAGGAGAATACTAGGAGCCTGATTTTCCATGGCTTTGCACACTGTTCAGTTATATATAGAGCCATGCAAAATGACTGTAAACCCTAGCAAATCAGAATTCTCCTCTCACACTGGTAGTAGCGCTTTATTCCCAGTTTGCACAGTGTGAATGACTACACAAAGAACCAAGGCAGAGGAAATTCATGGACTTTATGTTCATTTGTGAAAAATAGTCCATAACATGACAGAAGGAACATATCGCATGGAATATTGACCAGGAAAGTATCTATTCACAACTTGGGGGTGTGGTAAGGAACAACACTGGAGTGAGAACTGGATCTTTTGATCCATAAGGAGGGCAAAGAGGACTTAAAGCATCCAAAGGCCAGAGGAGTAGTCCGTCTAGGGGGACTTTCTGTTGGTTTACAACTGGGAAAGGTGGCTATGCTGCCTCCTACTCCAGCTGCATCCCCTCCCCCAGCGTAAAGGGAAGGAGCTATGTTGGGGGCTTTCTGGTGTTGGCAAGACAGGGAGGGGAAGGGGCATGGTGGTACAGAGCTCTGCTACATTTGATCCTCAACCATGATAAGATCCTTCATCTGTTAAAACTAATGGGAAATATTTTAAATTACGTTGGCGCTTACAAGCGAGTGGGAGCAAGTAAAAAAGTAGGAACTTACGAGCAAAAGCCTTCTCACTGGCAGTATTCAGATAAAGTTTCTGGATCCCAGAGGTAACTCTGTCCTTAAACTTAATTGCATTGTGACCCATTTGGGGGCATCCGTTTTTGGGACATGGGAAGCAGGTTCCCTAATCGAAATACATGTGCCCATTAATGAGGATCTAGCCCAAGACAACAGGAAAAAGGCATTTTGCCACAGCCACTCTAAAAATACAACTGTTTCTATAGCACTGCAGCAGCAAGTTGCAGACCCGCCCCATTCTCTCTCTTTCTCTTCCCCCACCAGGAAAAGCTCATGTGAATTCGTCTATTCCCTCCAATCCTCCGCACTGCCTGATTTTCAGAACCATCATCACAGACCATGACCAGACAGCAAGTAAGTGTAAAAAACCAGGACACTTTTTTTTTCCGGGGGAGGGGTACAGTTGCGTATATAAGACAAAGCCCCCTAATATGGGGTCCTGATAATATTGGGATGTCTGGTCACCCTAATCACTACTATCAAGCTGATGCCATGCAATCCTATAGCCCTGCTAGTAATATCCCTATGTGGCCATGAGTGGTGTAGAAAAATGGTGCTGAGCCATGTCTATGGGCCAACTTCAAAAAGCCAGTCAGCTTGAAATGAGCCTCCCTAGAGAGGGCAGGAGGAGGAAGGGCTCTGTCTGGCACCTCACTGATCTGGAGGCGTGAATGTCTCCTTTGTACTTCACACCAGTTTGTTGTTCACTGAGCGGAGGCGTCTTCATTCCTCTGAGTTCCCTGTCTTAAAATCAGTGCTTTAGAATGGGGGTATCAGATAGGGACTCTCATTCTCCCCGGCTCATCTAAAGAGGGTCTGTAAAGTGCTTTGAAGATGCAAAGGTTTATGTAAGGGCAAGGTATTATTGTTATTTACCCCTTGCGTGTGGAGCTCAGTTCTCTTCTAGTGGCAGCTGGGCCATAGATCTAGGTTGATGAGCCTTGGCTAACAGAGCTGGGTCATGGGTTATATGTGGAGCTATGGGACAGAAGAAAAGGCAGGGGATTTGGGCCACATCCCATCTGTATTTGTTCCCTGAAGCCATCAGGTCGTCAGGGGATTCACTGAACCGTACGGTAAATTATTTTAGTTTCCACCATTCTGAAAAAATTATATTTCATAATGCTAAAATGTGGGGGCTTTGCTAACTTCTTAGATGAGTACAGTAAATAATTACCGGGGCAGATTCTTCCCCGTGCCTGAGCCCCTCTGACACCGCGGGATGAGGGGTTGCAGGAGCAGCTCTAACTCCTGCGTAAGAGCTGCATAAGGTCTCTCAGATCAGTGTAGAACCAGGCACAGCTTTGCTCCACCATGCCCCGCCCCTGCCTCATTCCCCACTGCCGCCCCCCAACACACCCCGTCCTTCCCCTTGTGCCTGCACTCACGCAGTGCAAAGTGGCCTGAACCACCTAGGCGCCGGTTCTATTGCATGCAGGTTCACAGACAGGAGCCACTCTTTTTGTAACTGACCCTTTCCCTGGGATGTGAGAATGACTTACTGTCTCAAAAATATCATATGAAGCACAGGTGTATCCTAGAAAGCCATCGGGAGAGATGATGCTTTCGGAATAATATTTGTAACTTCGCAAATGATTACAAGCAACAAAGTCACGAGTTCCTGTGGAAAGAAGCGCCTATTAAATATCACACTACAAGGCGTTTGGTTTTTCTTTTCTATAAAATATTCAGCTTGGAATCATGGTATTGCACTAACCATGTCATTTGACTGATTCATAAACCCCACATTACATTGTCAGAAGTGCAGGCAGCACCTGAGTTGCAATTTGAGACTTTCAGAGTTAGTCTGTATACAGCAAAAACAACGAGAGTTCTGTAGCTGACGAAGTGGGTTGCAGCCCACGAAAGCTTATGCCTGCAGAAATTTGTTAGTCTTTAAAGTGCTACAGGACTCTCGTTTTTTTAGTTTGAGACTTATTTCGTCAGTGACTTTATTCCCGCTTTGTGAAGTGCACGAAGTACCGAATGTGTACAATGCAGATGAATAACAAACGTAGGGTCCACTTGTGTAATCCTTGTTCATGTTGGTGAACACTTACTCACACGAGTAGCTTCTGTTGTATGATTAATTGCATTAATGCTCACCAATATGAATAAAGGTCCTCTGTAGGAACAGCTCACCTTAGCATTATATAAAAGGAAACAAAATGCAGGGTGTTAAGTATTATGTCCTCCTTAACACTGAACTTCCTGGAATAATGCTGATTTATGCCACCTGAGGATCTGACCTGCTGATTATTAGGGAGGAAGGAGGGGCGTGTTATATTTTATATATGTTATTTTGTACTAAAATTCCTTAAATGTTCTGGGTTTAGGTTAAAAAAGAGGTAATGAAGAGCAAGGGTTTTTTGTGCATCATTATTAATAGAGAGCTTAATCCTGCAGTGCTTACACAGGCAAGGATTTGTGAGTAAAGATTGCAGAAACAGGCCAGTAATTGCAAAAAAGAAATTGATAGACTCATACATTTTAAGGTGCTCATGTTGATGTAGGAAAAGAGAGGATATCTAGGAGAGAAATCAGGAAATTTTTCAGATTTTTATGTTTGATGAGCTGAAAGGGAAAATAAATTTCTGCCGTAGTTGTGGTGTTGTCCTTACAGTATGGCTTGATTTATCAAACGTGATTTCCCAAAGATGTAAAGGTTTGTGCCTGCAGAACCCTTGGCAGTTTTGGGCTCTTAGACTGCAAGTTTTTGGGGGGCTGGGTACGTGCTTTATTTATGTTCTGTCAAGCATAATGTAAATTTAGAGTACTATATACAGGTTTCTTAACAATAGCAGGGTGTATTCAGAGTGTACAAAATAAGGAACACATATGAATGTGGATGATCTCTCATACCACAAATCCTTCCAACTGCCTAATAATAGAAACAAAAATTACATTATTCCAGTGCAACCCACGTTGGTAACAGGTAACTACAGAATAGAAACACATTTAAACTTAGCTGCTATCGCTCACAAAACAATTGAAGCCAGAGATCCCATAGCAGAAATAGACACGAATGTTATTGTTCCACCCCAGCTGCCAGGTGACTTCATAAAAGAAACAAAGCTGAAGGCTGTTGTTCCAAAGCTAAACTTTCCAGCGCAGTTGGAGGAGGGTTTGTTTCTCTTAATAGATAACTGGCAGCAGTTTCGGATGAGAGAGAACAATGAATGACTGTTTGTTTCTATTGTGGAGTTATCTGGGAACAACAGTGCAAGGTGCACTGGAACAATCCCGCCAAAGATTGTTCCTGTTGTTTGGCAGCGTGATGGACTAGTTACAGTAAACTCAAGTTAATCTCGCTCTGATACATCCAAAGTTGGAGAGTTTGAAGAGTGGTTCAGCCCAGGTCCTGGAAGGAACATGGCTGGTGGGATCTGGGTCTTTGCAGACCCATGGAGCCCAAACACATGTGGAAAGGGAGCAGGAGCTATGGCTGTTTCTCCTCGCCCATTAACCTTGTACAGATACCCACAGCTTGACAGTGCAGGCTTTCCAGATGGTTGGAGGTGAAGCCTCCAAACCTCAGTCAACCCCAAAGCAAAGCCCTCATGCTGCTCATTCTTTAATCCCTCTACCAGAACTGTACATTTGGACCATACTAACAGTTTCACAGTTATATGTGACTGTTATTGTTGGCCTACATAAAGAAAATAATAAAAAATAGTTGAACTAAGAAGTCGGCTGCTATGTTAGGTCAAATACATTTTGATGTTGACCCTCAACAGAAGTCATCATCGGCTTAATATATTTACCTTCCCAGATTCCATCAATGTCAACAATCTGTGAAACAGGATTCTTCTTACATCCTGGCATGTAAATTCCTCCATTTGGATAAAAATCAAGATGTCCTATAGCCTGGTTGATTCCAAAACCTGCAACATTTGTAACAGGGATAAGCAAATTTTAATTTACATACAATCATGTATTTCTGAGCAGCAGCTGTACATAATAGGGCTATAGATTGTAAGCTCTTTGGAGCAAGGACTGTTTTTTTTTTCTGTGTTTGTACAGCCCCTAGCACAATAGGGCTATATTCTGTGACTGGGACTTCTATCACAGGTGCTATCACAGTACAAATTAATAATAATAATGCTGCAGCTGAAAACTTACCCATATAGGGAATCGTAGGAGCTGAATCAGTATGAATAATATCAACAAAGTCTGCATCAGTCTTATCCAACCTGACTTCAATTGGAGTACCTTGAAAATAAGGCTGAGCAGGATCCAGTCCTTAAAGAAATATATGCACAATTAAATGTGTGTACTTATGTGTGTATATAAATATAGATATATTTTATATAGATAGCTATACTACTGTATATAATTTAAGATGTGGCTATGGAGGCTATAACATTTTATTCATTTCAGAATTGGAGGAGCTAACAAATAGATAGCATGATGGATCTCTCAGTGATGAACACCGTGGGTCTTCAGCTGGTGTAGATTGGTAGCGCCACTGAAGTCAGTGGAATGAAACTGATTCACACCAGCTGATGATCTGGCCTTGTAAATGTCTATACTAGAATTCCAACCATTGCAACACAGATGGTTGTTTTATCGGCCAAGGTGTTTAAAAAAAAAAGAAAAAAAGTGGAATTGCCTAAAGTGAGGGGCCTAAGTTCACATCCCTGAATGGCCTGATTCTCAGAAGGGCTTGAGGTCAGTAGGAGCTGTTGGGATGCTTGAAAATCACAATGCTTATTTAGGTGCCTAGATACAGAGTTTGGATCCTAACTTTAGATAACTAGTTTGGATAATAGCATAGAACTGAGAGACGTTTTCTTTCTCATTCACTGCATCCCCATCTCAGGTGCTTATAAAATCCTGTAAATTACAAAGCATTTATTATCCTGTGCTGGTGTCTGTTGCTTTCCCTGGGCAGGAGCTTTAGTTTTAGTTTTAAATTGAATTTTGCAGACTACTAGACTAAGGGATAGCAGGCCCAGACTCTTTGGAAGAGGCTATAATGGAAAAGAATAGTTAATAAAATCTGAAATTGGCTTCTGGGGGGGAGGAGGTTTTTCTGCCTAATGCGCATTCCCCTTGGCCTGGCCTGTGTGATGAACAAGGAGTCCAAGCAAGCAGCTCGTCTGGGTGAGCATTGAACATGGCTGTAAAACAGCGTGACACGGAAGTCTGTGGGATGCATGAGCTATGTTTTTAGAAACAGGTAAGTAAATGTGTATTCATGTGACAGATAAGACTGCGGTGCAGAAGC
This sequence comes from Emydura macquarii macquarii, assembly GCF_026122565.2. NCBI lineage: Eukaryota > Metazoa > Chordata > Testudines > Chelidae > Emydura > Emydura macquarii. Next base: position 14,175 of record NW_027131434.1, read on the forward strand.
TATCTTGGCATGGTGACTAACACCCTACTAAAAAGCAGTCAAATGGCAACTTGTCTGGGCTGTGCTTATAAAGGGCGAACTCCACCGCCCTGAAGTAAAGGTGCTTTGTGTGAGTCTCCTATGTGGCTGTTGACAGGAGGAACTCCTCCACCCATCCCTCCAATCCAGAGCCAAGCCACTGACCACTCTGTCTGCAGCTGTTACGCAGGCCCATGAGTAGCAGCAGTGGCCACAGGCTGTTGTGCTCGCTCTCTCTCTCTCTCTCTCTGAATTCAAAGTAGATTTTCCTGCCAGTGGATCTGTGCAGTGGGCAGACTCAGTGGCCATGCTGTTGTCACCCTCCCCACCCACTTATGAACCTCTTGCACACACCGCTGGAGATAGCTACTGTGGAGCAGGTGATTGTGGAATCCTCTTGCACATTCTGTTATGCTGCTTGGTCTTCTTTTGTGCAACAGAACAGTGGCATTTCTACCGCAGTTCAAGCCTTGTGCATCCAAGGGCTTGAGGGAGAGGGGGTCAGGATTTTTGCCCTAATACCAGTAGGTCATAGGGCCTGATCCTGCAAGATGCTGAGTGCTCTGTCCATGCTTCAGCTAAGCACGTTAGCATGTGTTTAGCCTTATGCACTGGAGTAGTTCCATTGACACCACTAGGACCACTCACATCCTTTAAGTTAAATACATGCTTAAATGCTTGGCTGGACTGGGGCCAGAGAGCCCAGCATTTTCCAGGATCAAGCCCTAAAATAATTGCTATGGGCAGTTTCACTGCACAGTTTTGTTTGCTTGTTTTTTTAAAAAAACCTCAGAAATTAAAAAGAATCTGCTGGAGAATGAACAAAAATGAAAATGAATGTGTATAAATGCATGCCCCAGATGTGAAGGGTTTGATGTAAACCCAGCAAAGCAGGAAGATTAAAGGGTTACATTTGAAAGTTCAACCTTCTGTCTTTGGTACATCAATTTCAGACAATCCTTTTCTGGGAACTGATATTGGACAGCAAAACCCTGGCACCAAACAATTAACTCTGCTCACAGCTTAGCTGCCTACAGAGCACACTTTTCTGGGGCCTCCAAGCAGTGGGTGATCTAAAATACCAGAAGTACTCCTGCACCTGCACAATAAACTGGATTAACGAGAGAAGGGACTGATAGGAGAAAAACTGCCAGGATAAGGAAAGTAGGAATTGCCATGTCAAGCCTGCATTGTCATAATAGGGTTGGGCGAATGCTTTGGAAAAATCAGACCCTATAAAACTGGCTCAGGTAAAATGCGTTAGATGACCCTAGATTGTTGTGTTAAATGTGTTGTGTTAAATGACCCTAGACTGCACTGAGTAGCCTTAGTGGCATGGCAGTGTGTTCCTGTGTCATAATGTTAAGTCACGATGGACCAAGCCAGAATAGCCCATGCTCCCTGGGTCCATCCTTGGAACACAGGAGACAACAGAAAACCAGCTGTATGGAGCAGAGGCCAGCCATATTCTAGGGATGGCATGCTGGTGCAGGTCACTAGTCCATGTTGCTAGCCATCTCCTGCGCACTGCCCTTCATGCAGAGATTCTTCGGGACAAATTTAGCCCTGACATAAGAAAATCTCAGGGACATTTTGCAGGGGGGCATATACCTTCCCTCCACCCAAAGATTGAAGTGTAGAGGAAGAATACCATGAAGGTGTCCTTATGGAAAGGGTAATCCCTTCCTGAGGGTGGGATGGAGTTATTGCAGAAGAGTACAATTTGCCCATTAGCCATATGCGGTTATGATACAGCTGAGCAGTTCTGATTCCAACCTGCAGGGGGCAGTGGCACACACTCATGCACATGTGCAAATACATACCATACATAAGCCAGTTCATCACACTGCATAGTTTTCCTGCAGTCAGATACTGCAGCTGTTTTAGTAAAAAATGTGAGGTAATGTTAAGGTTTAACAGTGCTCTCTTCAAATTCTTCACTGCTATAGAGTGATCTGTAATTCATTCACCTACCAGTTATTCTCCCAATGCCTCGCGTCCTTCTCCCTGTCTCTCCTGCAGCATGTGCTCCAAGACTATGACCAATGAAATGGACTTTGGACGGAGAGTATCCATATTGTTTCTGAGGAAAACATCGGTTTTAAGAAAGGGGAATCTATATTTTTACTAATATTAGGCCTACATAAGTTCCAGAGGGGTAGCCGGGTTAGTCTGTATACAGCAAAAGCAATGAGAGTTCTGTAGCACTTTCAAGACTAACAAATTTTAGACCAAAAATTTGTAAAAGTGATACAGGACTCTTGTTGTTTAGGCCTAGATAGAAGCTCTGGCTTACAACTAAAGCCAGAAATGGGCTGTGCAGGAGAGAGTTTCATGGAATGGGAGGAAGGACAAAGTCCAGGGTGTACAGCTGCAACAGAACCATTCAGTAGCTGCTGCTGCAGCCTCAGGGCATTATTAACATCTGCAGCTTCTGCACACACGTGAGATTTTTGGCAGTGGATATTCCTGGATCCACCAGCCAGACACCTGGTTCCCTGCCGCACAGTGAATGGTAGTGCATTTCACATCTGTTGACATCCTGTTTTCACAGACTCATTAAGAATGTCAAGGGAAAAAATTCATGGCCACTCTTCTGTAGGGCACCCATGCTCTGCTAAGGCCTGATTCTCCACTGCTTTGCACCTTGGGTTGTAATTAGCCCCAGGGCAACATGAGTGTTAACACTACCGTTCTGATTTGCCTTTTGCACAGATGTAATTGACAGCACAGGCTGCAAGGCTACGGAGAGCCAGCCCCTTAGTATTTACACTAGCCGTAGGCAAACTAGTTCAGAAAATAATGGGAACTATCCCTCTTCCCAAAGCTTCGCTCATGCCTGGTTTCAAGCCTTTTAAAATCATTAGATTTAGGGACAGAGGAGAGATTTTCAAAGGCAAAAATGGCAGTTAGGTGCCTAATTCCCCAAAGTCTCAACTAGAGTTAGGCCCCTAATGGTACTTTCTGACTTTGGAAATGCCCCTCCCCCCCGAGCCTCATCTGATGTAAAATGGCAAGTTCCATTGACATCAATAGTGCTAAGATCTGGCCCTTAGTTTGATTACAGACCCACACCCAATCTCCACGCCCTGAGGCAACTGGGAAGATCCCACTTGTCCCCAAACACTCAGACCTACGTCACACTCTTCGTGGGTTGAGGAGGGGGCTCTGATCTCTCCTCCTGGGAGGTGGCTGTTGCTATCCAATGGCTAGTTACTGTAGGGTTTTGGATAGGTATCCCCGATGTGTCCTATAGCTTTTGCTGCTAAGAAGGGGTAATTTGCTGTGTTTATTACTTCTCTGTCTTTAAAACAACCCAACCCTTCACATCCACAAAAGTACATAAAAGTAATTGCAGAATAAAAATATTCAATCTCTGTTTATTATAGGGAAGTTGGCAGGACTTTGAAATCTAGCAGGGGATAACTGTGGGATCACAGTGGTTTCTTTTGCTGGTTACATGAAAATTCATTGTGATTGTCTATTTAGATTAGAATAATTTTCAGCAGTTTTATGACTATAACCCTATTGTGGAACTAGAAGAAGATCCCTTACCACAAGCACGTCTATAAAATAAGACACTTCAGCGCCCACGACACGGAGATTGTTTGATGCCTGGGTATATTGGCATCTTGACCCTCTACTCCAGTCTATACAGATACAGTTCACATCTTCCACTTCAAACATCCTCTGGTGCAAATATATATTTAAAAAGAACACAAGGAAGCATTATCAACCACTGGTTCAGATTGCTAACTATTTAAATAATACAGTAAGACTGACAATGCCATATGAATGCCCTGTAAATTTTTTCAAGTACAGGCCCTATAATATACCTGGGCTGTGTTCATGTCTTGAGTCTTTACTTAAATGATGTTGAAAAACAGCCTTTAAATGTTGTGTTCAGTTAGAAGCTTATATTTTTCGATGATAATTAAAAGGTAAGATAATTAATTTGTATAATCTGTATTTTTCAAACACAGGGATTTGTATTTTCAAGAGAATGCGTAAGTGGCTCCTGTCAGTTTTCATTGGTTTCACAGATATGGTTTTGTTTTAGCATCCACACACAAGAGCAGATATTTTACCATCTGTCACATCATATGAGGTTTTGCTTTTCTTGCTCTGACTGGTGGAATGGTTTGCTAGAGACGCCATGTTTTAGCAGGTGTGATATACTTTGTATTGTGTTATGTATTATATTATGCTCTGGATTATGTGTCAGTAATGCCAATTAAAACAATCGAACTTCTTGCAGATAAAGTACTTCTTGTTGTGAAGAAAGATGGCAGGATCTGGCCATATATCCCTGTGGTTCTCAAACTGTGATCAGAGGCCCACCAGCCTCCTTGATGATCTGGAAACTAAGGTCATTTAAAACCAAGTAATGGGAAATTTGGAGGAGGGGACGAAAGATGGAGAAAGGAGGAGGATCCCGCACTGTGAGAAGGTTTGAGAAGCCGTGTGTTTGTGTATTGTTGCTTTCTGAGCTGCAAAAGTGTGGCTTTGTGCAGAGCTGACAACTAGAGGGCTCTTTTGGTATCATAAAGATGAGGAAACAGAATTTTACTGCTGGACCAGAGCCAAAAAAGGCTGTGCATGGCACCTGCTCTGGGCTAAATCCTGGGAGCTGGGGAATGCTGCCAATCAGCACCCCTCACTCCCAGCTGGCCAATGACTGCCAGAGATTCCCACAGGAGGAGCTACCTATTGGCCCACTGCGAGTGTCTCCCTCCCTTGCTGCCGGGACTGTCCCCCTTTCACCACCAGCCCCATCAATTTCCCCCACCCATTGATGCAGTTGGTATAATAAAGATGATGAAGCAGAATTTTACCAGACAGCAGGTCAGCTTTCCCAGGATGATTTGTTATTTTTATAAATGTTGGTAGATTTTATGAATGCCTATTTAGGAACAGAGGGATTATAACAAACCATAGCAGCAGCCTGTCTAGACCAATATAAAATGTATTTAAAAAATTAGGCCTAAGTGCCAAGTAATAATAAACTTTTGGATCAAAGACTAGGATGTGATTTTCAAATCTAGGGCTCCAGGCTTCCCTGGAATTAGTTACTGACTTGAGACAAAGAAATATAGGGCACAGCTTTCTTTAACAACATAGCCATTCTGATTACAAATGCTCATTCACAGAAAAACGTTTTGTATAAGAGGAGATGGTTCTGAAGATGAGTAAAAATGCATCAGAGAGGCAGCATGGCTTACTGGTTGGAATAGGAGTATTAATAAGACTTAGCACTACTCCTGGCCATGCCATCTCCCCAGCTACTACGGCCCAATTTGGTGTTATGGGCAGTCCCATTGCTTCTTGGTGGACCTTCCATCCTCATAACATGCCTGTACCCTGGTGACTAATCCAGCTCATTATCGGTAGAACTGGGAAGCAACAAGCTTGACCTCTCCCCCGTTTAACAAATTGTAGAATCGCCTTAATTTCTAAGCAGCATTTTGCTGCATTTTTTTTGTATACCCAGAGAAAAAACATTGATTGGACCAAATTCCGTTCTCATTTACATCTGTATAAATCCACTGATTTCAACACAGTGTAAATTTGGCCCATTTTGTTTAACATTTTTCCTGGAGGTGGAGCCAGAACTGAATAGATTTCTGTTGAACAACATTTTATGTCCTAAATTTGTAAAGATAGAAGTGAACAGCTTTCATCTTGTCAGCCCAGATGGCACGAGATACATTGGTTAGACATAGGGAAAAGGAATAATTTACAGGAATATATTCATAAATGTGAACTAAGTGACTTGAGAATGACAGAATATCCAGATAATACCATACCCTGCACATGTCCGACAACCAGTTTTCTTCTCCTTGGTCTATAAATCCATGGGTAATAAAGCGGGTTATTTTGCTTGCATTGAAATTTGAGTAGCCAATCGTTGATGGATTTATTGCAGTGATCTCCTGTTGCAGATATTAAAATAGTAAATGTTTAAACTATTTCCTATGAAGAGCTTATAAAAACAGTAACGTGAATAGAAAACAACTCTGTTATTATGTAAGCCCAGATCCTGCAAGCATTTACACCCGTACTTAACATTACATATGTAACAGTAAGGATTTGTCTACACTAGAAGTGCTACAGTGGCTCAGCTGCACTGATGCTGCTGCAGCGCGTCTGGTGAAGACGCTCTAGGCTGATGGGAGAGAGCTCACCTGTTGGCATTATAAATCCACCTCCATGAGAGGCAGTAGCTATATTGGTGGGAGAAGCTCTCCTGCCGACATAACTCGTGCACATTGGCACTTATGTCAGTGTAACTTATGTTGCTCAGGGGTGTGGATTATTCACACCCGTGAGCCACGTAAGTTATAGTGAGGTAAGTTCCAGTGTAGTCCAAAACAAAGTCCATGTATGTTTGCAGGACGGTGACTGAGGAGTTTTGCCACTGATTTTAGAGGGGCCAGAATTTCACCCTTAGTGTGTCCTTTCCATTTCTCACCAAATAACTTCCACGGCTACAGCTTTTCCTGACATTTCTCAATAGACACAGGAAAAATGCAAAGTGTGGCATGGGGTGACTTTCTGGGAAGAGAGAGCCTTCATTCTGTCGTTTGCATAGGGTTGGGGAGGTCTTTACTGGCTCTATTGAAAGACTCACCTGTCACATCCACCAGTAAGAAATCTGCCCCTTAAAACCCAGCCCTGGTCTACACTGACCTGGTGATTCGGCGGCAGTTGACAGGAGTTATGCAAGCTACGTTGAGTAGCTTGAGTAACTCCAGTCGACTGCTGTGCTTCCCTTCTGTGCGGTGCCTTCACTGCACTGCGCTGACGGGAACTGTGTTCCTGTCAATGCAGCACTACACCACTTGAGGGGGTGATTTATCAGCGTCGACTTCTGGATCGATTGAGCGGGTCTTCACTGACCACTCAATCGATCCAGATAGGTCGATCTAACAGCGGCGACTTTGCCGCGTCAGTATAGACATACCCTCAGTGAAACTTTTGGTAGGCTGGACAGGAAATTTCTGAGAGGCTGAAAAATGCTGTCTCTTGACCACATTGGAGAGTTGGCTATTTCTATCACTGTTCTTAGGAACACCAGGAACACTGAAAGGTGCGATTTCTCTGTTTCTGTGTGTACATGTCTCTTGCAATATTTAAACAGCAACAGGTCTTACTTGAAAGTTATTAGGATTCTTTTTTGTGTAAAGAAGGAAGCGGGTGTTTATCTTTTCTGGAGTCCATGGTAACTTGACCACTGGTCTTTCTGTCGTTCCAGACCATGGTATATCATCTGTGAAGCACCCCAGCCGTTCAAAGCAAACTTGGCTGCCTGTAGCACACAGATCAAATTGTTAGGGTGCGAACGAGCAAAGATATGGTAGGTTCTAATTGTCACACTCTGTCCCAACAGCACTTTTCCTCCAGTGGTCTCGGAGCTGTCTGAACAAGGAACCTGCATTCGGGACTACCACAGCTGCAGTCATTGCCATTGGCATAGCACAGCAACTGCTCTCTCCCTGTTCTCCCAAAGCCTCAATCCATCCCCAGAGTGCAAGGAGAGGATGGCCATACCACCGTCTGCACAGCCCCACAGAGTAGGGCCAGCATGCCGTGGAGAGTATGCTGCAGCCCCTGATGGGGTTTGCTCTCCTGCTCTCTGGGGAGCATTCCTTTACAGGCTCCCCCTGGCTCTGCACCGTCCCTGCTCATGGGCAATGTGCACAATCTGGACCTAACTGATTACCAGCTAGATTGTGCCCGTGCTAGTCCGAATGCACAAGGGAAGAAGTGGTTGCAAAGATCCTTTCACTTGACCAAGTGGCCTTGTGGAGAAGACCAGAATAACAGCACTCTTTGGGGAAAGAAATCTCCCCATACTTCCTGTGGTGTGAACCCAGCCTGGGACTTCCAGAGGGGATGGCAAACTGTACCTCTCACCCGTCTTACAAAACGAGCTGCAAACTAAAATATTCATTACGCATAGAACTTTCATCACATAGAGCAATATCCTAGCAAAAGAAAACGATTGTGATCAGAATAGAAATGCTGTATTGAAATTAACATAAATCCTATGCCTTACCTCTGGCTGTACCAAGTAGAAAAAGGACAAGAATCCAAATTCCAAGCATCTAGAACAAGTCAAAAGGAAAAAGCTTAGACTGGCTAATCCATCTGATAGGCAAATCTTTGTATCAATTGTTTTTTCTCATGATAAATCTGTAACTATACCATGCAATGACAATGTCTCAGCAGCAGCTTTTACTTGACAAGATAAAAAAGTGACTTACGGTGCAATGCTCTACCGTGAGTCCCAAGGCATTGCTAAACAAACTATGTGTGTGCTTTTATAATCTGCCTTATCCTTGAGGCTTTTTTTCAAAAGGAAACACCCAGAAAGATAGAAAATGGCACACGTGCTTCGGATGTAGATTATCATAAGCACGCAAAGCAGCACTAGCATATGTATCAGGTAACTAGTTTTTATTAGGTAAAATTTCTGAAGCAAAAGAAGAATATGTTTGAATGGAAAAAAGTGGTTGTTAAATGTGCATTTTAGAAGTGCATGTGCCAATGCATGAGACTCTTAGAATACTTAAAGACAAATACCTTTACTAAATTAAACATCTTGGAAAATAAATCTTCTGACCTGGTTTCTTCTGTCTTTACTCACATGGCTCTGCAAGTAGTCCCATCAAAGAAAAGGGGATTAGGGCTAGATGTTTAGATTTTAAAGCTATAAAGTACTATTGTCATCATCTAGTCTGATCTTTTGCATAACACAGGCCAGAAATTTCACCCAGTGACAGTGCAGTGTAAGGTACTTAGTGTGAGTAAGGGTCATAGACTCAGACCCTTAATCATAAAAAAATCCACATTTTAAATTGTTTGTATGCGTAATTTCTTTTGGTGGAGAACTTTAAAATATTAAAAATACAGATTTGAATGTGTCAGAAATAGTTTTAATGTTTGATGTATTTTGTAATTCAAAGGACATTAATATTTTTAGATATATTTACTTATCTATAAGTTTCCAGATCCTATATTCCTTATACACCTGAAACAGCTATTGAAGGGACTTTTGCATGTGTAAGGAATGGATTACCAGATCAGATCTATAATGTGGTTTGGTTCATTAATGGAGAAAACTTATTCCCCTGGTCAACGAATGCCGGTAACACCTTGAAGTTTTTAGGGAATGTCTGCGTCGCCCGTTCATCCGCCTCAACATGCCCCATCTCACCCTTATCACACTTCTAGCCACAGCTGTAGAAGTGGTTGTTGAAGTATGCAAATACAGAAGAATTGTGTGACATGTATCTAAAACAGACACAAGGACTCTGATCTATGCAGGATCTATGTTTCTGACAGTGAGGTTGCAGAGGGAAAACGTGGTGTGAGGAACTTGGGAATTTTAAAAAATGGCACAAACTTTATGGGATGAAAGAAACATATGGGATATGGAAAGGGAATTGTGTGAATGTGACCCCAAGCTCCCATAATTCCCAAGTGCATTCCTGGCATCCCACAATGCAATGGGAAAAAGATCCACAAGCACTGAGCCCCAGATGGTGTTGCAGGAGCTGGAAACTGACAAAAGTTTTGTTGGCCAAACTTTCTAGTGTAGCCATGCCGTTAGCATGGTGGCATTTTATGTGCTAGCAGTGGTATGGTAATAATAATAAAGAATACGAAAGCCTATGCCTGCCACAATCTTGAATGTAAATTAAAACTTTTAACTCCATCTGTCTTTGTTTGCTCATCTCTAGTGTCTGCTTGCATACAGCAGAATTGAAATTTAGATCTGGCTAAATTATTTGTTGCAAATAATACCCTGCACCGTTAGGCTGCTCTATACCAATGATAAATAATACATAGCATGTTTAACCGCTCATTTTGCTGACATTATTATTAAAAATCAAATCCTCCCCTAGCACTGCCTTGTGGCTGTTGTAATCTGGAGGGGTTTGTATCACTGCTGCAGAATTCTGTAGTTCTGTCCGTAAAGGACATTCATTTCAGAAGGTGAAATTCACTTGGCTTCTGCACCACTTGAGTCTCACTTACATCCTGTCGTGTTGCCCAGATGTTCCTATCTTATAATGCTCTAAGCTGGTATCAGTTTGATTTTCTGCAGTTGTTACCTGGTATCGTTTCAGGGTAGTGAGTTCAATGTCTGGTTGGGGAACCCCAATGTGCACAAGGGCAACACTCAAACGCCATGCTCTACTGACTGAGCTAGCTGGGCCTGCTAAGGCTCAGAGGCCTCGATGTCTTATGCTAATTACTGAAGTTAATGGCCTACAGCGTGTAGGCCTGTAGGGTTCTTGCATTCCTGGT
>NW_027131435.1:0-23912 GCF_026122565.2 Emydura macquarii macquarii
TCAAGGAGCTCATTACCCAGGGCAATGACGTGCTACCACTATGTGACTTACTCTATGATTGACTCCGCTGTCAAAATGTGATAATCCTAGGGAAAGAAATTTGTGTTTCTCATGAATTTAACTTTCATTCAATTCTATTCATCCAATTCCACCTTTATATCAGCAGGTTAGGCATGTGTGCTATGGACATGGACAAGGAAAATCACACCATGGTGACTGAGTTCATCCTTTCAGGATTAACAAACAGTCCACAGATGAAGATCATGTGCTTTGTGGTGTTTTTAGCAATGTATCTTATCATCCTGCTGAGGAATCTTGGGATAATTGTATTAATCAAGATTGACCCCCGACTCCACACCCCCATGTACTTTTTCCTCAGCCACTTGTCTTTCCTAGATCTCAGTTATTCCTCAGCTGTAACTCCTAAAATGCTGGTGAATTTCTTAGCAGAGAAAAACAGCATTTCCTACCCAGGCTGCATTGCACAGATGTTTTTCTTTGTCCTCTCTCTGGAAGCACAGAGTGTCTCCTGCTAGCCATGATGGCATATGACCGTTACGTGGCCATCTATAACCCGCTGCTCTATATGGTCCTCATGTCCCCAAGAGTGTGTGCCCAGCTGGTGGCCAGCTCTTATCTCATTGGCTTTGTGAATGCTATGATACAAACAATTTCTACATTTAGATTATCCTTCTGCAACTCTAATGTTCCTCAATCATTTTCTTCTGCGACATCCCCCCACTTCTAGAACTCTCCTGCTCCAACACTCACATCAATGCAAAGGTGCTTTCTATATGTGCTATATTTCTGGGTATATTCACTTCAGTGGAAATTCTGGTTTCCTATAGTTTCATTGTGTCTACCATCATGCAGATCCACTCCAAAGGGAAACTCAAGCATTCTCCACTTGTGCTTCCCACCTGACGGCCATTACCATCTTCTATGGAACCACAGTCTTCATGTATCTGAGGCCCGGTTCCAGCTATTCAATGGACCAGGACAAATGGGCCTCTGTGTTCTATACGGTGGTGATCCCCATATTTGAATCCCTGATCTACAGCCTGAGGAACAAGGATATGACGGTTGCCCTGAGAAGAATTCTACAATGGAAAATATTTTATATGTAGAAGGAGAAGACTTTCAAAAGAACTGCTACTTATTCAGTCACAGTATTGGAAATAACTGAGCAAACCTATGTTGAGAAAAAAAATACAATAGGGTAAAAAATATCAGGATAAGATTTTATCGTTCCACTAAAAGATGAATGCTCTTCCTGGTGATAAAACAGTTTGAAATAGGAGGGGCAAGCCACCAGTTCCGACAGTGATATGTCATCATAGATGTTACTGTGAAGAGACTTTGCCTCGTCATGTGTCGTGGAATGTCGTAAAGGAAAAGAATGAGAACAAATTACTACATCAATGACTAGGTTTTAACACAGAACTTGTCTTTGATTTATGGAGAGATTTTAAATTGGGTTGATAAAGGCAGCTGTGTTGACATAATATAAGTAGCAAGGTGGAAAGCATTTGACTTAGTACCCCATAACGTTTTCATTCCAAAATGAGCACTACACAAAGCCAATATAGAATATATTAAATGGGTAAACAGATGCCTGAAAGAGCTCACTATTTAATTACAGACGGGGAGCCATCACATTTCCAGTGGGTTGCAGAGTTTCTTGCAGGTTCTGCAGGGATCTGTCCAATGCAAGTCAATGACAAATTTCAATTAGATCAGCTAGGATTAAGATCTGCCCTCGCAACCATAAACATGATTCAAGAAAATGTAATGCAGCTTCTAACTGACGTGCATCTTTAACATTAATTTGAATAGGATCAGCTTGTGCTGTGGTAAAAATTAAAAGAAACCATGCTTCAGTCCATAAAAGTGGTCACCTGAAATAATTTCTGGTGAGCCTTTGCCAATGACTCCACAGGATTGGTGAAGTGTCATCACGAGCACGGTTTTGTATATAAAGATGATCATGGGTCAATTCAAGGAAGATCTTCCAGTAGAAAACAAGGCATATTCAGCATTTCATGCCTCAGGGGATTTTGCATGTTAATCTACAATAAAAGTCACGCTGACTGCAAGTGGTTTGCTCTTTTGTCTGGGAAACATTACACCCCAGTTGTACATTTCATGTAATGGCATTGGATTTCCAAATGACTTAGGCAGCGTCTCAAGTCTCAGCCCCTGTATCTAAATCCAAAACTGGCAAGTTCTGATTAGCTCATTGAGACAGTTTTCTTCTGTGGTCTCAGCCTGTGTCCTCATATCTAATAAAAATCTGCTAACATTATTAATCCCATCTGAGAGTCATTAAGGTCTTTCATGCACCTAGAAAGTAGGTCAGTATCATTATGCCCACTTTACAGGTGGGCAAGCTGAGACACAGATGTCATGGGACTACCTCAAGGTCAAATAGCAAATAAGCAACACAACTGAAACTGGAACCCAGTAGTTCTGAGTCCTTTCCATTACCCACAAGGCTATCCTTTACCCCATTTGCCCCTCTACTATTCCCTTCCCCCTGCCCTCTTCCAGCCTCTTGTTTCCTTCCCTCGTTGTCTGTCTTTGCCTCCCAGTTTGGCCCTTTCCCACTCCCCCTTCCCATTTTCTTCCTGCAGTGGTCCAGCCTTCCTCTCACTGACTGTAACCTCTGGCCCCACACCCCACGGCCACCTCCTGGGGCTGTTTTATGCCACACGTTGGGATCAGTGCACCGCAGCACTGGCTTCTGATTCCTCTTTAGTGTGATGCATTGAGAGGAGCCAGCAGGGTGAGGTGTGAAAGGGGAAGAGGAGGAAGAAGGAATGGGGAGGGAGAGGGGCTGCCTGCTCAAAAACCCCAGGAGTATTTGAAGTAGAAGCCTAGCTCAATTCCTTGCAGCTCTGCTGGTGAGTGGCTTTTCCAATGGCATGTGTGTCACTCCAGATGGTGACACTTGGGTAAACTGTACATCCCCTACCTGGATGGCTTTGTAAACCTGAGCCACAGCTCTTTGAGCTAAGGTGGGTCAGAGAGCAAAGGAAGCATCCGCAAGCTTTATATGCAGGTAACTTCACTTTCAGTGCTCCAGCCTAACACAGCTGAGTTCAAGTCACCAAACCAAATGGTTCATCTGGTCTTCTGCCCTTTATGCTTCTCATTTCTGAGAAGTCAGTGAAGCTGCACCCATTCACCCCAGCAAAGAATTTGCCCCTGTGTGCCTTAATTCTTAACACATTAAGGACAAAGGGCCTGATTCTCATTTCCACTGCAGCTGGCATAAAGTGTGTACCAGGTGGCATAAAGTGGCCTTAGTAGATATAAGAATCAGCCACAAAATTTTCAGCAGTGGCTAATAATATGTAGAACCACAACCATTGATTAGCAACAAGAACAGGACCTAGAATTGCACCACTTAAAGGGTCCTGAGCTTGCATGGTGCAGAGCACGTCCCTAATTCTGTGCAATCAGGCTTGGCACAGTTCGCTTTTTAAAATAATTTTGATAATATCAAAGTTTGTTTTTTAAAATGTTCTATATTTATTAAATTGTTCATAGGTGTGGAAATTATGGGGGGCGGTGGGTCAGGCAATGGGAGAGTCAGAGTCCTGCTTTGAGCAGGGAGTTGGACTAGATGAGCTCCTGAGATCCCTTCCAACTCTAATATTCTATGATTCTATAATAATTATTTAATGACAGTAGTCGTTGAGATTCAAACAATTAAAGCTTTATAACATTAAAACAGAAATTGTCAGCATCATCTGTCAAAATATACAAAGTAAATAGCCTTAAATAAAGTTCTCAAGCAGTATTTTTCTTCCTTTGCCTATCTGTAAATTTCAATTATTTTCAAAGGAAATATTTTTCATTAATCTGTTAGTGTGTATGGGTAAATTGACGTGTATTGACAGTTACCAATAAAAATCGAATCCTTCCAAGCGTATGTAAAATGTATCAAATTGCATCATGCAAGTTGCATCACTTTTCTGATCTCTGTAGCATGACATCTTCCGGTTGGCAGAGATGAATAGGACTACTGAGTAACCTTGCAGATGTCTCAGTTTCTGCATACCACGAAACATAACAAGACAAAATTCACAACATGTATGCTTGCAGCTGCGCATAGATAACAGTGATGGAAACAACAAGTTATCCTTGAACCTCTGGGAGTACGTCTGGCAGTAGTTAAGGGTGAAATCCCAATGTAGGTAATTAATATATGTAATAATGAGTAGAGAGGTAATTAGGTGAAAGTTGTTTATGGAAGGGTATAAGAAGTCACTACTTAGACAAAGGGGCACTCCATTAACACCTGACTCTGCAGCAGGTGCTGCCAGTCGGACCAGAGGCTACTGACACCCTGTCAGAGCCCCTGAAGAAAGCTGCTCCTGTATACAGCCTTCTGAGTGACTGCTTAGCTCTCCAGGCTTAGTGAGTATGCTATATTGTAGTTAATTTTAGGTTTTGTATTCAACTAGTATATCTATAGAAAACCTTGCACATTAAACCTTATTGATCTGTAAATCGGGTGTACCGTGTCTGACTGATATTCACACTGATCACAAAATGTCCAGTATCAACAACTATCTGTGCTGTCTTTGGGACAGTTTAATTTAGTTTGTTGCTTTTTATGCCTGTCCTGTGCCCAGAGAATTATGGTAATCGGTGGATTAAAAAAATCATTTAAAAAGTTGAAAATAAAAACCACAAACAACATTGATGGCAGTTTCAGTGCTTGCATTGTGTACCCCTGAGATCAGGTGCTCTCTTATATTTCAGGGATTATGTCCCAAATGCCCTGAAGTGCTACATATACATATATATATAACCTCCTTCCTAACAGCAGCAGCTTCTGGAGTCAAGGAAGGAATGCTGATCTCAGCCACAGGTATGTTTGAGGATACTGCAGTTTGTACAGAAAACTGAAGCAATGTTATTTTTGGATACTCAGCTTTCTGTATTAACAGCCTGGATGATGTATCCACCAACTGGTTACCAAACATTAGGGCACCATTAGCTGAGTCCCCTAAAAGGAAGTAGGATTTACTCTATCTGAACATGACATTCACACAACTGAAGTCTAAATTGGGACCTTTTAGGGTAGAAAAGTAACAGCTGTTTCAAGTGACTAAAGAGGATATTTCCAATCCCATTTTGTCCTAACTAAAATAGATGAGATCAGTGTGTCTCAGCTATCTATCTATCAACAGTAGGTGGGATTTTCAAAAGCATCTCGGTGATTTAGGTGCACAAGCGGCATTGAAAGTCACCTAACATTTTTTAAAACCCTATTCACTATCATGTTTTTAACACTATCCCCATCCCTATGGTATATGAACTAGCAACTAGCATTAGGGTACTTGGATACCACCTCCAACAAACGTGAGCACCAGAGTTGATGTCACCAATAACAGGAGCTTGCACTAGAGAGATTTTCTTTATTAAGTATTATTATTATTTATGAATTAGGGGAAAGCAGCTATGCTTATGCAATGTTAATGGTATCAATATAAAAAGTCGATAACTGAAAAAGTTACAGTTATCCTAGCAACAACATGATCATAGTGTACATACATCATATTTTTTTATCACTAATCAGACTGGTAAATGTAGGCTTAATGTAGATATGTGTGTGTGAAACAGAGAGAGAGAGAGAGAGAGAGAGAGAGAGAGAGAGATGAGTCTGATTCCCAGCTGTAATTACGTCAGTTTTACATCATTGTAATTTCACTGCAATCAATGGACTACTACCTGGAGTGATGAACAGTGATGAATAGAGCCCACTATGTGCAATATGGGAGAAATTAATGTTACTATAGGAACCCTACTTTTCCCATGTCCTGACTTTGATACATAGCACTTTGTAAAGCTAGTATTGCATTCACATAGTTTTTTGCCTTTGGTTCCTTTTTTCTTAAAAGATCAAGGTTGGAGGGAAAGGAATAGGTTGCACTTGAGAACATTTACTAATCCCAATTAGCTTTTAAGGATAAGACCTTCCTGGGATGAATGGGACTAGAGAGGAGCCAATCTGCATCTTGGTTGCTATGACTGTTAGGCTGGAGAGAGGTTGCGAAGCTGATTTAACAGATGCACCACACACCAGCTGTGACTGTGATGACTGTATCATGATAATGGGAAAATATTAACCTAGAGCCATCTCCTTAGCCAGTGTAAATTAGCACTGCTCCATTGGCTTCAGTGTTGCTATACAGGTTTGCACCAGCTGAGTATCTCAACCCTTTATCTTTATAATGGGAAAGAAAGAAATCTAGGACCAGATGCTCAGTTAGCAAAAACTGACATAGCAACATTGACTTCAGTGGCGTTACACCGATTTATACCAGCAGAAGATCTGGCACAGCTAGCTTCTTTTAGATGGAAGTAATTAATTGGGAATTTGGTAAAATCTTTCCAGGCACTAGTGTCTCTTCTCATTGATGCTGGAGGGTTTTGCTGCAGCCGTGTCTTCAGTGCATTTACCCAGATTCCCATGTTTGCCCAGCCCCCACAGCCCAGCTTTTCTCTACCTACAGCAGAGGACACGTTGCTAGGAGATGCCTTCAGCCAATGGCACCACAGTGACAGAATTCATTCTCCTGGGATTCCCCAGCCGCCCGTCGATCCAGGTTGTCCTCTTTCTAGCATTCATGGCACTGTACAGTATGATTGTGATAGAGAATGTTGGGTTGATGGTGCTGATCAAGTGTAATGCCCACCTTCATACCCCCATGTACTTCTTCCTCAATAACTTGTCCTTCGTTGATCTCTGCTATCCCTCCATGGTTGTCCCTAAGATGCTGGCAAACTTCCTGTCAGAGAACAAGACCATTTCATACGCTGACTGTGGGCTGCAGTTTTATTTTTTCTGCACCTTTGCTGATACAGAGTCTTTCATCCTGGCCACCATGGCTTACGATCGATACGTGGCCATCTGTAACCCACTGCTGTATACGGTCATCATGTCTCCCAGGGTCTGCGTCCTGCTGGTGGTTCTGTCCTACATAGGGGGCACACTGAGCGCACTGGTACACACGTGCTTTGCCTTCAGATTGTCCTTTTGTGGCCCCAACGTCATCAATCACTTCTTCTGTGACCTCCCTCTCCTCCTCAAGCTCTCGTGCTCTGACACCTCCCTCAATGAGCTCCTGCTCAACACCTATGGCAGCTCCATGGAAATCATCTCTGTTACTATTATCCTCATCTCCTACATTTTAGTTGTCATCTCTGTCCTGAGGATCCGCTCCACAGCAGCCAGACGCAAAACCTTCTCCACCTGCGCCTCCCACCTGACATCCGTCATCATCTACGAAGGGACTTTGCTGTTCACCTACTCCCGACCCAGCTCCTGGTACACACCCAATTCAGACAAGTATATCTCTGTCTTCTACTCCATAGTGATCCCCATACTGAACCCCCTGATCTATAGTCTGAGGAACAAGGATGTGAAAGATGTTCTGAGGAGAGCTATAGACACCAAAGTCCTTGCTCAGTGAGTCTCTTGATTAACGTGGTAAAGAGTCACCAGTGAGGCAGTGCAGAACAAAAAGGGGATTGGCTGAGCCAGTGAGATATAATTTCCTATAGCAACAGACATGAGCACATAACAGATGTAAGGGATAATGGGAGATGCATGTGTTTTGTCTGGGTATTAAATTTGACCTGATGTATATTTATTTAAAGATGTAGGGTCACAGAATCACTGATTTTTGGGGGATTGGAAATGATGAATTAATTGCTGAGCAATGGGGCAGAGCAAGGATTTTAAGGAAGACAGTTTTGAAGAAAGGGGATGGCTCAAGGTTTCGAGGCTGAAACATGGTGCCTATTCCCTTTACATCACTAATTCCAATGCAGGGATGAGGGGATTGGAAAGCAGGATTTTCTAATCCAAGTCAAGGTCCATGAGCATAGACAGATGATGGGATTTGCAAAGGGATACAATTGTTTTCAGCTCTAGATCACAGATCTATGTTTTCACCTTTTTAAAAGGCCATCCTGTTAAATGGATGAAACCAATATGCCATATAAGAAAACAGCACGACAGAGAAAGACAATGACATTATCTCTGATTCAGAGCAGACGCCAAGGTCCATTTTAACTGCCTACACCTCTTTCCAGAGCTTTTTAATTTCTCTAGAAAATGGGAGAGAATATGAGAAAGACAAGTGTTTGTTTGCATGTGATTCTATTATAAAATGTTATGACTGCTCCTGGGAGAACTGAACAACAAGGAAATGAAACATGTTTTGGCAATAAATAAATGAGTGGCGACATCTACCGTTTGTGGTGGATTTGAATAAAGTAATAAAGAATGGTGGTGGAAAGGAAATGGTGTTCATCCGGTTTATGTAAACGTTTCACTACATGTAGGCAACAGTCCTCTGTCCTCAGAAAAGTCATCGAATAATAGAAATTACAGAGAGAAATTCTTTCTGTATGTTGAGTCCTGCAAACAGAAACATTGTGTTGAAGTCCATATTTCTGTGCCCTAATGAAGAAGTTGGCTGAAGTCTGGATGCAGTTGTGATCACTAGAAATGCCTGCTTTTATATATAGGATAAAAATACTAACTGGTATTTTTGAGTTTCTTAGTGCCTACAGAACTGGATTGGGGCTCAGGAAACCTGGTTCAGTTTCCAAATCTGCTACTGCCTTACTGGATGACCTTGGGCAAGTCATTGTGATGCTCTGTGCCTCAGTTTCTCCACATGGGGATAATGCCTTCCTTGTAAAGCATTGTGAGATCTCTGGTTGAAAAGTGCTATATACGAGCTAGGTGTTTATTATTATTTATTAAGAATGTAATAAGAAAGAATGTTAAAACAAAAGAATAAAGATGCAAAATGGCCTGTTTGTCTTGATTCATTTTCGTGCACTGGAACATATAACACTAGACAGACATTTTGAACTCTTGGTTTCTTAAAGCGAGGCACCTAAATCCATATTTAGGCACTCATGTGAAAATGGCCTGGTTTTCAAAGATCTGAGCACTGTTGTGATAATTGGGCCTTCAAAATTTACTGTAATTGCGAGTTCAACTGTAAAAATTGAGTAAAAGTTCATAAAATGTCATAATAACCTATAACAACAAATGTTGATGGGAAAAGATGAAAAAGAGAGACAGACTCTGCATCTGGGGGCGGAGCCTCCCACCTTGGGTCCACTGACTTGAGTTTAGCATGAGCGCTCTAAAAATAGCTGTATAGACATTGCTTTGACATTGTAGTTCAGGCTTTCAAGCCTGGAGGGGGCAGGGAGGGAGCATTTGAGAGCATGATTGGCAGCCCATGCAACAGGTCAAAGCTATGTCTACACGGCTAATTTTAGCATGCTTGCACAAGCGCCACTCACACAAGTCTATTGACCTGGGCTGGGAGTCTAGCTCCCAGACGCAATGTAGAGATACCCACAGACTGACTTAATCTAAACAAAAAGACCTGCTTGATATAATTCAAGCGCTGTATTAAGAGCATGCCTGATAAAAAGAGAAGTGTGGGACCAGAGATCAGTGAACCAAAATTGGTGTGTCAAAAATTAGGCCTAACTGATGGACAAAACAATGGGAGGATGGGCTATTCCGCCCACAACTCCCATTTGGAGTCCTCAGAAAGAGACTATGGGCAGCAGCAAAGAAAAGGGGAACACTGGCTGGCTAAAAGATGAGAGAGAATGAGTTTCACCCTCATGGCTGCAATACCCATCATCTCCTGGGATTCCAGACCATGTACATCCGAATCCTGAGAGATGTCGTAACCTGACTGGGCCAGCGAGAGGGACCCAGGTGACATCACCACCTCCACCAGTTCTTGCTAAATCTCAAATGCTACCTGGGATGTGAATCTGTCTCCCCACCAAATGTATCCTTTTCCTTCCTTACCTTGTTTAGCATCTTTCCTCCCTCTCTCCTTTTCCTTCTCATAAGAGGCTAGTTTATGAGAGGCTAGCTTAGAGAGGCAGAGCCAATCTACCCCAGGGGCAGCTCAGGAAGGGGTTATACCTCGGGAAGATCAGCCAGGTCCCTGTGTGCCAGGCCTGCTCCATGGGCTGGTGCATAGGTGGGGAGGGGCAATAGTTCTGCCTCTTCCTTCCTAGGGTGATTTGTGCCCCTCAGCCCCAAGTGCATCCCTTGCACTTTCCAGATCACACAGAAGGTGACTGTAACTTAGCTAGATCACATCTATGATCTGGAGCCTTCACAATAGCCTTGGTATAAGACAGGAAACCCCTGATTTCTCCCCGTGCTTCTTAAAGTGCTTGATTTATTTCTTTACAATGTGAAAGGTTCAGAGGGGGGCTTCATAGCCTCATGCACTAAAATATCATCTGCAAAGAAAGAAAAAACGTGTCATTTACTTCCAACTGTCTTCCTTCAGCGAAGATGTCCTGCCTCCTTAGGGCTGGTCCGGACACAGACAATTCTAACACCTTTCCTCACATGGAACACTTTGTCCACTTCTGGTCCCAATGAATCTAATAAGACTCTCCTCGAGTAAAGTTATACCCTCCCTGAGTAAGAGTATCAGAAACCGTCCCTTTAAAACTAAGGTCACTGGCCAAGCAGAAAGCAGTAGTGAAAGTATGAGTAATGGTTGCTGCTTATAATTATTTAGGGTGAAGTTTTAAATGAGGCCTTGAGGGTCAGATAAATGAAGGGGACTTCAGCATCTTAGCCCAAATTTCAGATGCTCAAAAAATGCCACTCAGCATCTGCCTAGCCCTGTGGGTGCCTAACTCCCACAGCACCTGTGTTTCCACCAGTAAAGCACTCCTAGACACCAAGAATTGTGCCACAAGCACAGCAGCCTTAACTCTCAGACAGCTGAGCAGCTCAGGGCTTAGCCCTGCCTCTCACACCTGCAGGGTCTTATCAACTAGGCCTTGTCAAGGACTGCACGTAGGATCGGGGCTTGCATGGAAAGCCACAAGCACAAGAGAAGAAGGCTCTGCTCTCCTTTTACCCAGGGGTCGGAGCGCTCACCCAGGAGCTGAGGGACCTAGGTTCAAATCTCCACCATACCTGAGAGTCACATGGATTTGAACTCAGATCTCCTAAGTGGCAGGTGAGTGTCCTAAACGCTAGGCTACGGGATACTCTCTGAGTGGGCTCTTTCACCCTGAGCTGTTCTGCTTGGATAACTACTTAAAAATTCATTGCAGCAGGGACTTGAAGTTGGGTCTCCCACATGCCAGGTGAGGGCTCTAACCACTGGGCTGTTGAGTAAAGATGGAAATGGCCTTCACCCCATTTCTTCTCATGCCTATCTCCAGGGAGAGGGTTCATGGCTGTGAATTCTGAATGAAGACAGGTGCCTCTCTTTGGCCTAGACTTAGGTGTTTATGTCTCTTTGAGGGGCAAGGCTTAAGCCACATCCTGGTCCTTGGCATTTCCTATTTGCCAGCTGAGGCAGCTCTTTACTCCGTGTATTGGCTTCCGCAGATCCCACTCTTATGCCCTTGGTTCTTCCTGTGCACTCTACGGGGAGTCTGGGTGCCAAACTTTGGGCTGCGAATTTTCCTGGGCCCGAGGGTGCCTAAAAGTTAGGTGCTGCAAATCTCAGCCTATGGGCTTGTCTACATGACTCAGGCCGCAGGAAGCCACAGGATAAAATGACCATGCACTAATATACTGCATGTCACTGGGTATGTCCACCCATCCCCCACGATTAGAGCTCACCCGACTGGTGTTGTACGCAAGACAGTACAGCCTAGCGGCCAGAGTCACTATGGCTGCCCTGAAGATCGGGGCTGTGTGGCTGATGGCCAGAGCCAGGGGCCATCACCAGGGGGCAGACAGCTGGGATAAGGGGACTGGACCCTCCCTACTCCATCGGGTCCCAGCATAGGGCCCTGGCAGTGGCAAGAGTGTTCACCACTGGGTCAGTGGGGAATCTGACTGCAACACACTGACCCTCCCCAGGGGTCATGGCTGTCCCCCCCTTCCTTGGGCTACTTCCTACCCTCTTTCCTAATGTGGTGGTCCATAGGTCGTCGGGACCTCCAGACTCCTCCGCATGGGTAGTTCCTCAGTTGGAGGTCTGTAGGCACCAGGGATCCTGCCTGGCTCTCTGAGTCTCCATCAGCCTCGGACAAGGGATGTAGCAGCTCTTGGGCTGGAGCCTCCATCATGTGTCCTTCCTCCTTGGTGGTCAGCTTAGAGTGAGCTGGGCCACTCCCTCTCATACTGAGGCAGAAGTTGGAGCATGCCTAGCATGGTCTAGGGGTCGGTACTTCCTCCACACATAGTGTGGGGTTAACCATTTCTTGGCTAATGCGGGGTACGTTCAACCTGTCACCCTGCACAATAGGTGTGGATGCTGCTGCAGTTGCACTAACGTTTCTTTATGTGCTTTAATTTACCCAGCTTTGAAACAGTGGTAGATTAAAGTGCCCCAAGAAACTGGTAATGAGCAGCAGCAGAGTCCACATGGACAGTTAGTGCAGGACACACTAGTGTTGAGTATATTTACACCCCAGCTTGCTAAGTGTCCATGTAGACAAGTCCTCAGTCCCCATTATGAATGTAGCCATGAGACCATTTGGTGGTATCTGGTTCCAAGCTGGCTATGTGGGGAAGGCTGGCATTATTGCTAGGAAAGTCTGAGTTCAGGCTTTTTGGCACAAGGCACTGTTCCACCTCTTAGCAGATGACTTTTAAAGACGAAAGTGCAGCTCAGAACTCAAAATAATGGACCTTCTTTATTGAGAACAATGTTTCTTGGTGTTTCACCCTCCTGAAACCCTGGCTATCTTCTTGTTTTGCATGTTCATAGCTAGCCCACAATAGTGTTGGATTTGGAGAACAGGGTTTTCCAAAGCTCACAGCATTGACTTAACACTGCTCCCATTGCAATCAATGGTAAAACTCCCTTTGATGTCAATGGGAGGAAAATTAAGTCTACACTGGCAGCTTTTGAAAATTCCCTCACAAAATATTTTTCTCTCTCATGCTATAGTTCCTTTCTTTAATTTGAGCAGCAGTAACTGGGAAGAAGGAAGAGTCTTATGAAGAGTCTACAGCAGAAATAATGATAATTTGAGGATGTTGCATGTAATTTGTATCACATTCTGAAGGAGCAGAGTGGCCCTGTGAGTAGTCCACTGGAGTGGAACTCAGGAGACTTGCGTTGTATGACCGATATGCTGTTTAACCTTGGACAAACCAATTTACTGCACTGTACCTTTGCCCTCCTCCCACCCTCTGTATTGTCTGGTCAGATTATAAACTCTTTGGGGCAGGGAATGTCTCTAACTATGTGTTTGTCCAGTGTCCAGCACAATTGGATCCTGGTTGGTGGGAGTTTCTAGATACAACTGGAATGGGAATAATAGTTATAACAGGAAATCCACCATATTCCTTTGTTATGTCTGGCTAATAAATTAGTAATGGAGGCAGTGACATCAACTCAGTTATGATGTACATACATGCTGACCGTGAGAGAAGGAGGCTGCAGTCATGGGATTCCCGCGATGCACAGCAATACCTCAATAAAAAGTGATGCAGTCGTTCATAACAGGATACATTGTGCAGCTGGAAAGCCTGGTACAGAGAGGGAAAAGGTGGTACGAGGCACGTAAACTACAACTCCCATAAGACACCGTGGCAGAATTTTTAAATAAAAAATATCAGTTTCCAATTTTTCACCAAAAATTAAAATTTTCCATTATCAGGTTTTTGGTTTTTTTTTACCAACTCTAAACATTATCTCACAGTGGGACTGTAAGTGAAAAATACCCCAACTCTGTACTCTGTAACTCTTATGGAAATTGCATCATTGAATAATACTTTTGGAAAGAGTGGGCCAAATTAATCCCCAGTGTGTGAATTACACTCAGGTGACTTTGGTGTATTGAATGCATTTTAATTGGGACTTCTTATTTTGTGCTTCTCTGAGCTCACGTGGTTCCAGGTGCTTCAGGTGTCAGGACCCACAGCTGACAAAGCCTCCTGAATTCATATATTCCATATATATGCTGCAGAATGGCAGCTTCTGGAAACAGGGAAGCAAAGACACACGTCTCTCTGTCTTCTGCAGGTACGTGCTATTTATCATACTGAATCATTGGCGCGTAGGCATGCAGACACTATGGTCATTAGCAGAGACTGAACCCAAAACCTTCAGCCCCAACAGCCCCAGCCCTTACCACTTGAACTAAAAGCAAAGCCTATTAGGTTTGAGAAAGTAGGAGTTTACATATTCAAAATTGGTCAGTGTATTGCATTGTGACTCTAGGATTTCATGCAAACTAAAGTAACTGCCATTTTCAAGTCTAAACAAGCTTAATTATCATAGCACTTAAGTAAGTAAGAAAGTTTTACCCCAAACTGAAATGCCATGATGGAGAGCTTAATTTGCCTGGATAGGGAAGAGCTCAGATTGACATCATTTCACTCTCACCTCTTGTTGAGTTGAGGAACGATGTCATCAGAGCAAGATTGTTTTTCAGCCTGACATGCTGATACAAGAGTCTCAAGTCACTGTTTATTGCTCAGCTTAGTGACCAGCTGTGCTCATGCCTGGGCCATAATTAACCTGTGTGTTGTTATATTTATACAGTGTGCACATTTTATTAGACCACTGTGCTGGGGGTTAAATTGGGAAACTGAATCACAAGTCCACCCAATTTAGGCCTAATCAATTTTCTCCTTTATTTATACAATTTCACACAGAAATATGGTCACTTGCAGCGTCTGAAGATGTATTTATGCCAGACAAGACACAACTGGTAGGAGGCCCAAATTACCACATTCTGAGGCACCGGGAAATTTTTCCACCTTATATGATGGTAGTTGGCTCCTTTGACTTCCTGCTCTGTTCCTTCAGTCCCACTCTTCAGTTACTGGCCTCGTGTTTGTCCTATATGGGACTTGTTCACCTGAGTCTTTTATATATTTTCATATTTTCACATTCCATATTGCTTAACTTTTCTCCAGTTAGCTTTTACAACATCACCCATTGATTTTTTACGTAACACATGCGCAAGCTTCAATGAAGTTGTTGGCTTCTACATTTTTGCTGTTTATGCAGGTTTTATGTCATGTTGCTTTGTGTCAATCTGTTCCTGGGTTTTCCCAGTAAAAGGCTTCTTATTGTTGCATGTTTGTGTTTTTCTACTTCAAAACTTCCAGCACGACATGTTACATTTGTTCTATCAGCAATATCATTTTAAGCAGATCAGCAATTCTGTGTAAAAGAAGAATTGGCAAAAATACACTTATGCCAGCAAGGCTTAAGTGTTACCTAGTTTAAACTCATTTACCATACATAGTTACAAACTATTAAAATATGGCTATTGAAACTTTTAATCTTACCATTGGCAATCCTTCATTTTTCTATTTCAAAATCCTATTCAATATGTGTATATTATCAGAGTCCCTTCACCCATTTGAGGACAGGGACAGCATGGAAAACACGTTGACTCTTTAATGTCAATGTTTCTTTATCTTTTTTTAAACATCGATTTTCAAAGGCCCTTTTCATTCAAAGTCCAGTTTTGTTTGTGAATCATTACCACAAAAAAACCCCCATCATTAGAAATTTCCCTGTGTTTCTTTCTGAGGGGTGTCTCAGTTTTAGGGCCTTAGTATTTAGTTGCTTATAATGGTACCCCAACAACTGGAATGCCCAGCTCTAAACATCTGGCTATGTGGACTAAGTCATCAGCAGCGGTAACCCTAAAGAAACTGCCTTCTATCAACTCTTCATTTTCTCTCATTTTAAAGAAGGGATAGGATTCCTGAGCCATCCATTGACTCACACCACACAACTGCCTGAGCTCTCTTCAGAGGAGATGGAAAAGGGAAATCAATCAATGGTGACTGAGTTCATTTTCTCAGGACTGACAGATCGTCCAGATCTGCAAATCCCCCTCTTTGCAGTGTTCCTACTGATCTATTATATCAACATAGTGGGGAACCTGGGGATGATCTTGTTAATCAGGATTGACCCCAGACTCCACACCCCATGTAATTTTTCCTGAGTAACTTGTTTTTCTGTGATTTCTGCTATTCCTCAACAATCTCCCCTAAGATGCTGCAGAACTTCTTGGCCAAAACTAAAATGATTTCATACAATGCTTGTGCTCTACAAATGTATTTCTGTGGCTCTTTTGCAGATGTTGAGTGCCTTCTGCTGACCGTGATGGCATATGACCGTTATGTGGCCATCTGTAGCCCGTTGCTCTATAGAGTCACCATGTCTAGGAGGCTCTGTAACCAGCTGGTGGCTGGGGTGTATGTTCTTAGCTTGGTGGATTCAATGATTCACACATGGTTTACATTTCAGCTGTCATTCTGCAGCTCCAATGTCATCAATCATTTCTTTTGTGATATCCCCCCACTGCTGGCAATCTCCTGCTCTGACACACACATCAATGAGATTTTGTTATTCGTCTTAAGCAGCTGCATTTCAGTGAGCAGCATTGTCACTGTCCTTCTCTCCTACATCTATATCATCGCCACCATCCTGAGGATCCGCTCTGCCGAGGGCCGTCACAAAGCCTTCTCCACCTGTGCCTCCCACCTGATAGCTGTGGTCATTTTCCATGGGACCCTTCTCTTCATGTATTTACGGCCTGCCTCCAGCTATTCCATGGACACGGACAAAATGACCTCGGTGTTTTACACCCTGGTGACCCCAATGCTGAACCCCCTGATCTACAGCCTGAGGAACAAGGAGGTGAAGGCTGCCCTGAGGAAAGCAATGACTAAATTGCGAGTCTCCTTCTGACTCCATTTAAAGCAGCACCACACTACTCACAGAACACTTCATTGCAATGTAATTTCATGTGCTGAATTGTCATGTCCCTGAACAGTGTGAGGAGTCTGCTGGTGCATATGTGTTTGAGTAACAATATACATTGGGTGGGACCCTTCACTAGTGTAGATCAGCAAAGCTGCATTGAAGTTAGTACAGCCTACCCAATTTACACCAGCTGGGACTCTTATCCGGGACAGGCAATGAAAGCATGTATCATTGTGCTGAAGGGGTAATTCAATATCTAGCCCATTTCCCCCATTTTTGTACCAGGGTTGGTGTCACTGTATGGTTGCAGGTGTAAAGTGCATGATTTCTGTGGATGAACTAAAATGAAATCTGCACTCGCCGCTGGTTCTCTGTAGTTCTCCCTGTTCTCTGGAGGGTTTATATCAGTTGCATAGAGGACTGGCTTTTATATACCTTCATGCAGAAAGAACAAACAAATCCTTTCAATTGGAATGACTGATAGTTGATGTAAGCAGGGTCTGGGCAAGATCTGCCCTGCCAAGCTGGCTGGGGGAGGGAACAGCTGTCAGGGCCAGACTGTATTTCCATGAACACACCCACCCTGCGTAGATGCTCAGCATGATGGGACTGCTTTGCCTAAATTATCCTTTTGGCTGGTGTTGGGTTACAAATCACTTTAGTGTTAAATGCAGGGGTAAAGAAATGTTGTTCCCCTTATTGTATGGGCAAAGTGCAGCAGAACTGTGCTTAGCCTGTTCTGATTGAAGGGTCGCTATCATCTGAACTGAACTGGCTAAGCAAGGGGCTCTGATGCCAGAGCCCTGTGAAGATTGATGGGGAGTGGAGACAGCTGTTCCTGACTGACAGGGTTAGTTCTACCTAAGAGCCCCAGGTATGGTTTAACCTCCTCTCCAACTGTTGAAAGCTAGAGCTACGTAAGATTTTTTTAGGAGTCCTTGGTTTGTTCAATGTTTGCAGGAGTTGAAATCACCTGCTGTGGGACGGTGCTTCTGGCCAGCTTTGAACAGGGGTATTTTAGCAATCAGCCAGCTGTGCAAGCCACTGCCAATTATTCTGCTTGCTGCTTCTAGCTATTTTCAGTCCTTTCTAAGAACTTAGTGTAACTAAGCAAACTGGAAAGAGGAGGAGGACAGAGAGTGAAGAGGTGATGTGAGCCTGGCTCAGTGCAGTCTCTCTCTGAATATGCCGGGGCAAATGTCTGTGAAAAACAGGCAGTCTGGATATATTGTAGAATTGTCAGTACAGGGATAATTTAGCTACCAGACTAACAACTCAAGACTGCTTGCTTCACAATATATTTTTAGTGGCATGTCTCTGTAACTCCTGCTTTTGCCCAGTGATTGATTTGTTTGGTCAGCTATGTAACATTCTTTTGATTGACATGTCTCTGTAACTGTTGGGGTGTAAGAGGGAGGTAGCAAGTCTGAGTCAGGTGGACGCTTTGTGGATACATTTGGAAAGATCTCCAGGCTCAGACGGAAGGACCAGCCATCCAGACATCTGTGACCGATTCACCCTGAAGACTGCCTCAGACTTGTGGGGTAACTATCACGTTTTGGGGGTACTCTAACTACCTAGTGTGTTTGTAGGTGCTTAAAACTAATAAGTAGAGACTTCAGGTAAAAATGATTCCAATAGGAATTGCTGGAGACCAAATAACACAAAGCTTTAAAGTTAAAAGCACTTGGTTTTGACTTGTCTAGGTCAGCCATATAGCAGACAGAGGTACAGTGTTTCCTTTGGTTTACTTCCTGATACTAACTTGCAGAGACTAAAAATTACTGGGTCAAGAAACCCTGGGTAACAGCTTCAGCACCGAGGTTCACTCCCTAGAACCTGATGATTGCTAAGAGCTGAAATCACTGACCGCTGAGAATCAGGGAGCTGGGTGGCACCTCAAGAGACTGACATGCAGAGGTCACAGGGGAGAAGCAGGTGGTAGCAGAAGGTAATGGTGTGCAGCAGGGTGGGCAGCTGGAATGTAGTGGCTGGACAGCGGAGCAAGCAAGGTGCCTTCTTTTCCCTTCCCCCTCAACCAGGGTGGGAGGTGAACTCAGCAGCTCCACCAGTGGAGTCTGCCCAGACTCAGGACAATGCCAATGAGTGGGATGCTGTGAAGGGAGGGGCACATTAAAGGAACTTCTTGTTGCTGGATTTAAGAATCTGAGGCAAAAGGAAAACCCACCCCTTGTTGCTGCTGACTCCAACTAGCAGAAGGGTTACATTTACAACAAAAGTTGTTAAAAGAACACAAAAAAAGAAAGAACAAAAGCAGAGTCTCCATGAGCCCTTCTACCTTAGGGAGCAGTCTGTTTAGTCTTTCTCTGGTTACCAGCTCTTGTTTATTATTCTTCATAATTCTGAGAAATAAAGTAGTGTTATGTTGCAAAATTCCATCAAGTGTATTTTGGATTTTTTAACTAATTCTCTGTATATGCTGTGAACATAACAGAGAAAATTGGTGACTGATTTTCACTGGTGAAAACTGATTATTAGAGAGAGAGAGAGAGATAATATCATGGCTGCATATGTTCACATGGACAATTTCTAATTTAATGTATCAAAGGAAAATGTACTATATATAGTCAGAGGCTTGAGCAGTATTTTTATGCAAAGAGAAGTGCTCTTACATAATTACAGTAAAGAGCAGATGGGGTATTTGACAGTCTCTCTGTCACTGTAATTTATAAAGGTATATGTTCACTATTAGAATTAATTGCAACTAAAGGAAATGGCCCCCCCCCCCCACCCCGATGGGCAGAAACTAGCTACACAAGCTGAGATTGGATTGGAGTGCAGTGCTGTGCAGACTGTGGAGGGGGCAGCTAATCAGGGCACAGGAGGGCCATATAAAAAGGAGCTTCAGTGCCAGATGCCAGACAGAGTCAGTTCCTTGCTGGAGCCAGAGGGCTGTAGATGGTGCTCCTGGCTGGCTAAATGAAACTGCAGCACCATGGACAGCTCAGTGCTAGCAGAGTCTTGGGGAAGTGAGAGTGAGATCCTGGCTGGCTGCTGGGCCTGAATGTACATTTGCCCTGAAGTAAGGGTGAAGCCTTGTTGAAGGCTCTGGCTGTGAGGAGGTGGCTTTCAGTTCAAAAGCAGTTTAGTTAAAGGGACATGGTGGTGTGTGGCTGCTATTCTTAG
Source organism: Emydura macquarii macquarii (assembly GCF_026122565.2). NCBI lineage: Eukaryota > Metazoa > Chordata > Testudines > Chelidae > Emydura > Emydura macquarii. The sequence continues at coordinate 19,887 of NW_027131435.1, forward strand.
GGTCCCTGGGCTGGGAACTGGAGTAGTGAGTGGGCCTGGACACCCCCATAGGCCACTGAGAAAGTGGACTACAATTGGACAGTGATAAACACACACACACACAAGTGCGCAAAGGGGGTCTGATCTACTTAGTGGCCCATCTGGAGTCAGAAGGGCCCAGAGAAGCCAAACCATTGCCTCCAGGAGGAAACCCTGGAGGTATGGCCCAAAACCAGGGTTCGGACTGTTTAAACACTCTGAACACACCTGACCATGCTGTTACAGACCCCTAAAGTCATTAAGGGGATCCCTTGGAGATTGTCCTAACAGCAACCCCTTGTCCTTACCTAGCTACCTGATCACACTAAGGAAGAGAGACTGAGCATTATCCTCCTGCCCCTGAGTCATGTCACTCAGGAAGGTGGGGCTTCACTGAAACCTGCTTCATTCCTTAACAGATGCCACTGAGGATCCTGAAAAGGGAATCTTTCACTTGTTTAAATATCTCCCCAAAATGCAGGCCTGTATTCTTTCCTTAATGAATGAGAGCAGATGGATGTCATATTTAGCAAGCATCATTGATTGAGGAGCACAGGGTCTGGTGAATTTGATCCCTGTCCTAGGTCCCCTGGGAAGGCCTTTTTCATGAACGGTCTGGGATTTGGGGGTAGATCCAGACCACACAGAAATCAGACCAGAAGTTAACAAGGTTCTGATCTATGTTAACTCTTGCTGGGTCCCCAAGTTATGTACTGCTTGGGAGGCAGGTTAAAAACACTATGAACCATTGCCATGTGTTTCTTTGGGGATGGGAGGGACAGGAGTGAAGAGTTTTATGGCTATAGAATATTTTGACATTCCCACAGAATTTAAAGGGTGTTACTGTGCAATCTAGGGGTCGTTGACATGGAATCCAGGGTTATTGACATGGAATTTGTTCCAGTTGTACTGCTGATTACACAGGCCTATAGGTGTGACTACACCTGTTTGGTATGCTTCACAGAAAGTAGTTCTCTATCATTTTATGTTTCATATGTATGAATAACTGATGTTTTTTTGTCTTTCTTTTATTTGGAAAAGTGTAGATTGTGGTATGGGAAGGGGTTGTTTGTGTGTGTGTTTTGCTTTTCTGGTTGGCTTTTTAATTTTGCAGGATGTTTATGTGAAAGTAATCAAAATAATTTAAAATAATCACAGGTGAAAATATTCCATGTTCATTTCATATCCTTAAATGACTTGTAGAGTAACACTTTACATGGAATGATTTAACAAACATCATGCTACTTTAAATAAAACAGTGTTATCTCTTTGTTTTAGACAATTCGATGTATATATCTAACTCTGGCAGATATGGACATCCATGCTAAAATAGGAGGCCATAACATGCACACCACCCATTAGATCAGATTCCTAGCTGATGTAAACAATGTCTCTCCATTGAAAACATGGGACTAGATCCTCAACTGGTGTGAATCTGTATAAATTTTTAATAGTGAGTGGGAAAAATTTACCTAGAGCCATGGTGAATTCTATATCATTTAAATCAAGACACGTTATTTTTCTAAAAGTGGTGCTCTAACTAAAATTTGTGGGTGAGGTTCCATGGTCTGTGCTAGCAGAAGGCCAGACCAGAAACCATTAATCTATAAAAAAATCTGCATAACTTAAAAGAAGTCAAAGGACATATCCCCAGTGGTGTAAATCAGTATAGCTCCATTTAACTCAATGGTCCACATACCCAGGTGTATAAACTAATTTCACTCATTAGCTCCATTGGGCCAGATCCTCAGCTGGTGCAGATCATCTATAGCTCCATTGTAGTCAATGGAACAACACCAATTTACACCAGCTGAAGATTTAGCCCAGCATGTCTTCATTTCTCTGAAGTACACAGATTCACTGCACCTGTTCTTAACATCAGAGAGAAATGGATTTATGTTTATTTTAATTTCTCTTACATTTTAAAAGGATATTTGTGTTACTGTACATACTACTTAAACCCTGACTTTCTTCTTCTTTTGCCTGTCCATTCCCAGTGCGCAATTGTTTTTGCGTAAATTCCTTTTCCATCATATTTTCTTCTTGTTGCTGTTTTAAATTTAAGACGGCAACAACTGGGACAAAGGAAAAAGAGTCTGATGCAACAGCCTTACATCTGAGACTGTAAGAGGTATATAGGCCTGAGGCTTTTTATGCCAGTGAAATATGGAATAATCTGATGGCATTGCAGGTAATTTGTACAATACACTGTAACAGGAAGTCCCCCAAATTCCCTTGTACAGCTAATGTCAGAATTAGAGGCTGCGAGAGACGGCCTCAGCTCAGTAGTGAAACATCTGTGGTGAATCTGAAGAAGGTTGCGTTACTGTATAGAATGAGGGGCCAAGTCACCACTCTTTTTAGCTTATAGGTGCTACATCCCTGTAATTCTATTGCCATGAGTAGGAAAGATTGTCTCGTACGTAGAGCATTAGCCTAGTGCTCTTTAAATTGGGAGCTCAATTCCTGGCTCAGCTGTAGACATCCTGTGTGACCTTGGAGTAAGACATTTACTCCTGCTGTGCCTTGGCTCTTCAGCTGTAAAATGTTAGATAATGCAGTAGTATTATCTCCATGGAAGTTGTGGCGATGAATACGTTAGAATGAAGTGCTCAGAGGTACTATGCTGAGGAGGGCCTTACAAGGACCTACAAACATTTATGAACACTGTTGTAAGGCAGGTAAGTATGGTAATCCTCATTCATAGATAGGCAAAGGGAGGCAGAAAGAATTTATGGCCCACATTTTCATTCTTGTCCGTGGACACCCTTGAATTAGTAAATGCTTTTGAAAATGCTGCCTCCGGATATTTGGAATGAGATGAGCAACAGCCCAACAGGTTATTTTATTTCAAACAAACTCCTACATTCTTAAAGAAAGATCTTTAATTTTTCAGCATTGAATCTGCAAAGTGAAAATAAAGTTGCTAACACAAATTGTCATTTTTCCATTTTGTATTTATAATGAATGGAACTATATGGGAGCCCAGGAGTGAAGTATCTCTCTATCTTTACTGTAAGCATCAGCAAATACTGGAACATCTTATCAATTCTTTACTGTTGCCTATAGCACTTAAGGTCAACAAGTCTGGGTGTTTTGAAGGTCTACTCCCTTAGCCCTTTAGTACTAAGATATAGAAAGGGCATTGAAATTCAAAGGCTCCATAACCTCTGGACTCTCCATAACCACTGGATTCCCTCCAATTTGTCCACATCCTTTCTGTAGTGGGGTGCTGAAAACTGGACACAGTATTCCAAAATGAGGCTCTAATGCCGAATGGGGATCTCCTATCCCTCGATCTGTAAGTGATAGATAAATGCCACCAAAGAATTGCAGCCCTTTTCTATGCTGGACCCGGAGGCTTGGTGTGAGTGAACCTGCCATAGAGCACACTGGTAAAGACCACATTCAGGACCAAATAGCAGACTGAGGGCCTGATTGTGACCGCACTCACAATAGGTTTATAGAAAGAGCAATGTGGGAGTGTGAAAGGGAAGGAGAGGTCAATCTTAACAGGTATTTGTCTAACCTCTTCTTTCTTCCCATTGTCACTCCCTTTATTTCAGAGGAGTCGCTCTGATCTAGAGCAAGAATAAGGACTATCAGAATCAGGCTTTACAGTGGGGTCTGCCTGAGGAAAAATTGATGCAGGGGTCTTCTCTGCACTAGGGCATTTACTACCTGTTTTCTAGCAATGTTGCTGCCAGACCAGTGCTACCAGCAATGCAAGCTCTAATGCAGACTGGGCACAGCTGCACCGTTGCTGAAAATCAGGTCTGAGATTTCCAAGGGTATCCGCTGCATTCTGTGTAATTAAACACACTGGAAACAATATTCAAATTAGAGCATTCCGATGTCTTCATTGTGGGGTAAGAAGCTTAAGACAGACACCCTAAAAGGACCTGATCGTCAGAGAGTGAGGGCTCAGCATGTTCTGAAAATCAGCCTTTATACGGTGTCTCAAGCTGAGCACCCAGATGCTGAGGCACTAGTCACGCTTTAAACTCT
>NW_027131436.1:0-23990 GCF_026122565.2 Emydura macquarii macquarii
CCTGGGGGCCTAGGGTAACTGGACCACAAAGTCCCATTTCCCTGAAGGGGCAACCTATATATCACCTGCATCCTGGGAACATGTCAGAGAAGCCAATTAAAGAGAGAGTGCTGGGGCTTGCTCAGCATCAGGAAGCTTAAGACACAAGGGTCTAGCATGATGGGACCCAAACTCAGAAGCCTAGTGGGTGTCCAACACTGGGAGCATTGCCAGGGTTAATTAATTAATCTATTAATAAAGAATTAAAGAAAGGTAATATAATTATTGCTAAGCAATATGGGTTTATGGAAAATAGATCCTGTTAAACTAACTTGATATCTTTTTTGATGACATTACAAGTTTAGTTGAGTAAGGTAATAGTGTTGACATAACATACTTAGCTGCTTGAAGGCATTTTGACTCAGTACCACATGACATTAAAAAACTAGAGAGCTATAAAATGAACACGGCACACATTAGATGGATTAAAAGATGGCCAATGGATAGGTCTCAACATGTAATTATAAATGTGGAATCGTCATCCAGCAGGTCTGTTTCCAGTGGGACCTGAAGGGTTCGGTTCTTGGACCGACACCATTTAACATTAATAAAAATGACCTGGAAGAAAACATTAAATCATCACTGATAAATTTTGCAGATGACACAAAAATTGGGGGAGGGGCAAATAATGGGGAGAACAGGTCACTGATACAGAGCTATATGGATCACTTGATAAGCTGGGCACAAACAAATCGTATGCATTTTAATATGGCTAAATGTAACATCTAGGATCAACGTATACAAGCTATGCTTAGGGGATGGGGACACTCTCCTGGGAAGGAGTGACTCAAAGAGATTTGGGGTTCATGATGGATAGTCAGCTGAACATGAGCTCCCAGTGCAACACGGGGTCCAAAAGGTCTCATGCAATCCTGGGGTGCAGAAAGAGGGGAATCTAGAGTAGAAGTAGAGAGGTTATTTTACTGCTGTATTTGGCACTGGTGTGACAGCTGCTGGAATACCATGTCCAGTTCTGGTGTCCATAATTTAAGAAGGATGTTCACAAATTGGAGAGGGTTCAGAGAAGATCCATGAAAATGATTAAAGGATTAGAAAACTTGCTTTACAGTGATAGGCACAAGGAGCTCAGTCTATTTAGCTAAACAAAAAGAAGGTTAAGGGGTGACTCGATTACAGTGTAGAAGTACCTACAGGGAGAAGAAATATTTAATAATGAGCTCTTCAATCTTGCAAGGAAAGGTAGAACATGATCCAATGGCTGGAAGTTGAAAGACAAATTCAGACTGAAAATAAGGTATACATTTTTAACCATGAGAATAATTAACCATTGAAACAACTTATCAAGCATCATGGTGGATTCTCCATCCCTGACAATTTTTAAGGCAAGGTGTGATGATTTTTCTAAGAGATCTTCTCTAGGAATTATTCTGGGGAAGTTCTATGGCTTGTGTTATACAGGAGGTCAGACTACATGATCACAGTGGTCCTTTCTGGCTTTGAAATTTATGAAGGGCTGCGGCAGCAATAGTTTGCCCAATCCTCAAGAAACCAACACTTGACTCAGAAGACCTGGGCACATTTAGTCTTGTGAAAAGAACCCCGGTAAGTCTTCCGATATGTCAAGGGCTTTTATAACTGTTTTCCATGCCCACTGAAGGTAGGACAAGACATAATGGGCTTCAGCTCTAGCAAGGGAGATTTAGGTTAGATATTAGGAAAAGCTTTCTAACTCTAAGGGTAGTTAAGCTCTAGAACAGGCTTCCAAGAGGTGTTGTGGAAGCCCTGTTATTGGGGTTTTTAAGAACAGGTTGTGTTAGAAATAACCAAAGAGGTTGTCCTGGGGGTGGATTGGGGAGACAGAACGCTTTATTGCCTGCTCGTTCCACCTCAACGCCGCGAGTGAGCAACAAGGGGGTTACTTTACAATTCTTTTATTTATGACAGTATGTAAATGTATACATTCCCAGCAACTCCCCATAGACCCTTATTTGGTTACTTTGACACCTATAAAATGAATATTAACAACTACATAATGAATATAATTATTCCCACCCCTGTTTGTTGTTTACAGGATTGCCATACAGAGGTCAGGCACATTACCTTGAAACTTACTAACATTCTTTAAAATATACTGTATGCAAGGGCGGGAAAGAAGATAATGCTGTATTCCCACCAAAGACCTTGAACAAAAGGGAGAATTGTTATTTGTTCGTCTTATTCCTTGCGCAAATGCTAGGAAGGGTGGAAAAAAAGAGAGATAACAGACTCTAGCTAGAATTCACACCAAGTAACAGAAAGAAGGTTTTGCCTGTGCTATGACTCCATTCCCTGTAGCTTAGGCCTGATGACTTGTCCAGCTTTTAACTCTTTACTCTCCTATAGGTTGGACAAATACCAGTCAGGGATGGTCTAGCTTTACTTGGTCCTGCCTCAGCATAGGGGGCCGAACTTTATGACTTCTGAGATCCCTTCCAGCCCCACATTTCCATAATTTTATTTGCTAGGGGAACGTTTAGGTTTGTCTTTCATCAAAACAATTTAGTGAATTAGACATGAATTTGCAAATTGTTTCTATCACTCTGAATCTGCGTTTTTAATTGAAAAATAGTTTTGGTCAAAAAATTTCCCCCAGTTCTAGTGTTAAGGTTGTTTAAAAGTTGATTGGGGAAAATGAAGATGGGAGTATGGCTCTCATCTCTTTTTTAAATGTTTCAAATACATACAAACATTTACACTTTTAAAAAACATTCTGCTAGCTGCTCTGCTCACCCCCTCCCTCACTTCTAAACGTCTACCTTTACAAATGTTTACAACTAGAAGAGGGCAGGAGAACAAAGGACTGGTGAGAAAGGAGAGGAGACAGCACAGAAGGTGCATAGGGGACTTAAAATGGAAGCATGAAGAGGGATGAGAGCTGGAAATGAGCCCATTTTTCAAACTTCACTCGCAAAGAGGTATTTTTAAAGCTCACTCACATTCTGCCGGTGGGATAATTGTCCTTCCCTAACAGAAAGGAAAATAGCAAGTATCATTCTTTTATAAGACAAAAGTCATGTTATTCCTGAGTGCTGGCAGGAACCAGGAGAGTGGGACTGAAGTGCCTCCCTTATCCGGAGGTACTCTAGTGCATTGCACCAATATAGTTCATTTGTCCGCAGGCAGACATGCTAAAAACAAAGTAAAAATACAGTCTCAAACTCTGACTTCAGGCCTGTGCTCTAGGCTGGTATTTGTCAGCTCTAATGGAAATATCTATACCAGAGAAGCCTCCACGGTGACCAAATCTTGCCAGACAATTGATTAACTTTGTGTTCTTTTCCTGTGTGATCATGTGCTCTTTATTTCAGATGCATTTTGTAAAGAGACAACTTCTTAGTCTGTGTCCTCTTGATAAGTAAAACAGTTATGGAGGATGAAAAAAAATGTTGTTATAAGCTGAGTAACTGAAATACTTCAAAGAAGGTGAAAAGGAATCTTAATGAGATGCATGAAGTTAGGTGCCCAATTCCTACTGAATTTCGGTGGGATCTGAGTGCTTAAATCTCAGGCTCAGATGAAAATCTCCGAATGTTGTTCTTTGTTGTTTTTAAAATTTGAGTGAATTTGTTCTCATGAAAGGGAGGGTCTTTCAGTGCTGTCCAGAAACAATTATTGAACAGGTTGCTGTGATACAAGCCTCCATGTCACAGTGCACTGTCTGCCGTCTTTAACTTTGCCCACAAAACTTGTCACTGCTCTATCAACTCTGGGATGTTTTTAAGTATCAACTCTTGAAAGTTTTATTCCAAAATACTAGAATGAAATACAAGTTCGTGTTTCATTTTATAGTGTTTTCCTTTTCAAAAAATCTCAGTCTAGATGCAAAAAGCCCCATGCTGTTAATGTGACAGTAAAGCTGAAGTCAAAGTTAAAGTAAGCAAGAGTCAAGAAAGGCAAAAGTTAAGATTTCTACAGCACAAAACAATATGATGGGAAGTGTATGTGTGTAAAGTATTTTGGTACTTTAAGATCCTTTACAGTGAACCGGTCCGTATTAGAGCAGGGGACTTATCTGCTCTAGAGCAAAGGGGACAGTTGCCTCTCACACTGGCCTTGGTTTGCTCCCCACCCAAATTTTCATAGGTCATATGCTCCATTTTCCCCTCCCCCCCCTAGTTTTGTAGGACACAACATAATCACATATAATGTTCTATATACTGACACAACCTTCCTTCCCCCTCCTCCCAATTTTTCTGAAATGACACCACCGTATTAGAGTAAGTAGCATATAGCTGGAAACAAAATTGTGCAATTATTCAGCAATGCCATGAGGTTTGGGAACATGTATTTTGTAAGCCTGTGCAGAGCAATTAGTAAAAAAATGAGGCCGATGTTTAACAAATGCAGGTAGCCAACAAGGGAGCCGAATTTGTGGTTAAAAGGATGATGCACAAAAGAGATTTTGCTAGCTGGTAATCACTACGTCACCAGTCCAAAAACGTGTCATTTGATTTTGTTTTCTCCAGTAGGTTTTAAAACAAGCTCTGATCCTGCAAACGTTTATGCAGATACTTAGCTTTAAGCCTGTGAGCAGTCCCATTGTCACCAAGAAGAGTATGCACTTGCTTTAAGGCAAATGTGCAGAAGTGCTTGTCAAATTAGGGCCTAAGTCTTTGTGAAAAGGTAGCTGAGCTGAGAGGCATGAGGTGTCAGAAGTCTGAAGTGTTAAACCTCCGTTTCCTTTCTTTTACAAACAAATAAGCAAACAAACAGCAGAAAATTTTGCAGGGCTATCTTTAACTCAGTGTGGGTTGTGACACCTGCTATCATGGAAAATACAGAATACAAAACAGAATTAGAGGGACATTAAAAAGTTTAGACCAACATCTAACATCTCTGGAAACTGCAGTAGTCCAGTAAAGAACACCATACAGATTCTTAATCTCCATCATAGAAGCATCTATACCTTTAAAAAAAATAAAAGTGTTACTGAAAGATAGCAGAATTTCTACATTTTCCCTCTCTGATGTGCAGGTAAAACACCAAAATAAACAGTGACACCCACCCCTCTACATCTAGTGCCACAAATAACGTTTATTAAGGACAACAGGAACAGATGAAGAAGCAGTCACAGCAGGTATGGCAACACCAGACTAAGGAAGGGGAAAAGGTGGGGCCCAGCTGGGATGACTCCTTTCCCTGCCCCCAATTCCCCGGGGCCAGAACTGGGCATGGGTGATCTCTCCCACCACAACCTACTAGCATTAGGACCCATGTGGCAACCCCCCACCCTGAGTCATGATGTGGGGCTGGAGGAAAAAACATTCCATGGTGGAACTAGCCAAAGAGCTTGTAGCCTGCAGGAACAGCAGACACAGAATCTGCCTCAGCAAGTTCTGCAGCAGGAACTGGTGGATGCTGATGATGTTAGAGTTTGTTCCATTGCCGTCCCCTCTGTATTCACATCAGTCTGACCCCATCATGCTTTCAGGTTCCCCTCTTTCCTTCTCTCCCTCTCCTGTGTCCCCAGTCCCCTGCCCTCCTAACTAAACCCCATCTACAAAATAAAAACAATTGTAGCAGTAGCATGATATTTGCAAGCCATCGCATTAGTTTACTCTGCTTGTCTGTTACACCCATTTCCCTGTCCTGGTCTATTTAGATGGTTAAACTTTCGGGGACAGAGACAATCTGCTCTGCTTGTATAACACCTGCCACAGTGGGGTCCTGTCCTATCTGTCAGAAGTACCTATATGGCAACCACCATCATCTTAGTATCTGAGCCTGTCAAAATCTTTATCCTCACTCATCCCTGTGAGGCAGGGCCTGGCTATTATCCCCATTTTACAGCTGGAGAACCAAAGCACAGAGAGGCTAAGTGAGTTGCCCAAGGATGCAGAGGGAGTTTGGCAGAGCAAGGATTTAAACCCCCATTGCCTAACTCCTACACTAGCACCCTAAACCCTTGGATCCTCCCTCCTCTTCTTCATTAGTCCCCAGGCACTACTGTAATAAACCTGATATTATTGTGGGCATCTTCAATTCTTGTCCTAAAGTACTGTGCAGCATTGCTATCCACTCTTCAGCAGCACATTTCACTCCAGGAAGAACTGCTTTCCAGCAGAGCATGAAATATACTATACAATTCAGGCAAAGCTCTCAGAAGAAGACAGCCATTTAAAAAAAAAAAAAAAAAAAAAAAAAAAGGCCTTAAGATTACAATATATTTGCATGCAAATATTTGTAATGCAAAACACATTTAATGTGCAGAGGATGTCTGCCCATAACAATCAGGTAGGTCTATCTAATTTATGTATAAAAGTGTTTGTTTGCATGCACAGATTTTGTCCGGCATGCATGAAACAACGTACTTAGTGGCCAGGCTGCTTTGGACATAAGTTTACATCCTAACGATACATATCAATTGCTTTTGGGGCAGTGAGCAAGAGAGAGACACACATTCTGTAGCCAGGAAGGTTGGACACATTTTGTACACAAGTTTAAGTCCCTTTTATATATATATCTGTTCCCTTCTGCCAGGTGGTGTTGGCAGCAAGAAGGGCCAATTTCAACATCTAGGGATTCCTCTTAACATTGGGAAAAAGAACCAGCCCGAGTCCCACAAACACCATCCCTGGCCCCGCTAACAGGCAACACTTCCTCTCTCGCAAGCACGGAGTCTGCGTCAAACAAATGAAAACTTGCAATAACAGGGAGAGGGCATTCAGCATGTGCTTGGGAAAACACTGCAACAATCATTCCAAATTATGCAAACCATTAATAAACACCTGTCCCTCAGTATCTTGGGCAGTGTCCTTTGCCTCAGTTTCCCAGCTTGTGGTGTGAAAGTCTGATGAATGACTCAGACTTTAACATCTCACTCCCCTTTCCTTACACTGCACCCCACCCACGGTTGGTTTTCCGAAGTCAGCGAAGTCCCCAAATTCAGGCATGTGTTCACATGCCTCATCTCCCGCCCCTGAAGGGGGGATAGAGCAATGCTTCTGCTGCTATTGACCCCCATCACCTCTCTCGCCACTGTGCTGCTACTGCTCACCACTGTCTCCGTTGTTGCCTCTAGGCGCGATGGCATGTTCTGACGGACGCTCCATTACTTAGCAATTTCACTAAGTAGTTCTCCCCAGACCAGGTCCAAGGTTCAGCCTCTTAAACCTACTGATCAGTGATTTCACCTTCAGAGATCAATGAACGGAAACAAAGATGCTTAACTGAGCTTGCTCAGCGCTGCCTTTAAATATTAAAGGGGAAGAATCAGGATATATTTAAAAACACCCTTTAAACAGACTCCACCCCATCAAGCAGAAATCTCTCACTGACTTTCACCAGCATCTGACATCACTACCTTGCTTAGCTATTGAGGTTACATCTAGGGTGACCCTCTCTTTCTGATTATATTGAGTACAATTCTGCTGCCTTTCCGTCATACAGTAAGGATAATACTATTTTATTACCCCCACATTCAAAACTAAAGTGAATTTTAACCCATAACAGCCAAAATTGGTCATTTTGGCAAAGCAAGTCTGTCTGCAGATCACCTTGGCAAAGTAGGTGTGTCTATGCAAATATGGTCTTCTCCAGAGGTCTTTCCCCCCAGTGCTTCATTAGAAGGAAGAGTAGAGCTCATTCAGACTCTTGCTCATATATCACATGCTTTTGGAGCAGTTGGGGGGCAGAGAGAATGAATGGCTCTGTAGTCCTGTGGTTAGGGCACCCACTTGGGAAGGGGGAGATTCATGGTCCAGTCCCCCTGCTCCAATGAATAGTTATTTATCCACAGTGGAACAGCTTCAACAGGAGAGATGAGGGATCTCTACACACCAGACTATCCATAGCTCAGTGGTTGGAGCACACTCCTGAGAGATGGGAGAACCCACTTCCTACCTCTTCTCTCCCTCAGGTAGAGAGGGAAATTGGACCTGGGTCTCTCACATTCAGGTGCATGCTCTACCTACTGGGATAAAAGTTAAGGTGGGTGTTGCTACCACTTCCACCTCCTCCGCCCCGCCATTTTCCACATCTTGAGTGGAAGCCAATCTAGAAGGCAGTCTCTGAACACACTTGCCCCATCAGGCCCTAAATGTAAGATAGAGGTGCAAATGCCTGCCTTCCCTGGTTCATGGATTGTGCTGGGACTGGGGCAGGAGACAGGCACCCTGACACCTGCAGTGAGGCAGCAGTGCACATGCTCAGAGGCAGAAACTTAGAGACCCCCCTGAAAACTTAGGAGTCTGCGTGTTTGGTGGGAGTTTTGTGGATCTCAATCTCTGAGCCTAAAACTGGGAGTTAGGTGTCTAATTCTGGGGTTTGGGTGTCTAAATCCCTTTGTGAGTCTTCCCTATGTCCACTCCTAATAATAAACAATAGTGACTTGAGCAGGGTGAAGGCAAACACCTAGAGCTAAACCGACCTATTTTCAAAGGCTCACACTTGTGTTAAGTCTATTAAAAATGCATCTAAACCTATTTTTCAAAGGGCAACAAGGCAAGGGAGGAGGAGGAAGTATAGGACACCCACATCTAGGAGGGAATAACATGAAGAAACTGTGTGTCTGGCTTCATTACACAACTGTTATCTGTCTGATTCTTTGGTTTAACGTTATATTATATGGTCAGAAAATAATCTTCATGCATCTTGAAGTTCTGAGATGTTTAAACTGATTAACAATGTCTAATTATTGCTATTCTACCTGTATCTAGGCCTTCTCTAAATTTTCTAGTGGTTTCTCAGTTCAAACCCTTGAGGGAGGTGTCACAGTTTCCGTTACAGGCCTATAACCTAAGTTAGACAGTTTCAGTGTGGGCTTCGCTACCACTTAACATCTAATGATTTAACTGAACATAAAAAGGTGCAGACTGAACATGGTCATACAGCATTAAATCTTGAACCTGTAGGAGAGTAAAGAGTTAAAAGCTGGACAAATGGTGAAGCCTAAGTTGCAGGGAACGGGGTTAAGGCACGGGCAAACCTTCTTTTTCTTAATTGGTGTGAATTTTAGTTAGAGTTTATTATAATTATTATTATTTTGTTTTGGCTATTTGTGCTGGGAATGAGGCTAATAAAACAACTATCGCCATTTCTGTGCAAGGCCTTTTGGTGGGAAGAAAGCATTATCTTCCTTCTCTCCCTGGCATACCTTTACTTCAAAGAATGTTAGTGTAAAATGTGTAGGTTTTAAAGTGATGTGTCTGACCTCTGTATGGTAATCCTGTAAACAACAAACAGGGCGGGTATAATTCTATTCATTATGTAGTTGTTAATATTCATTTTATAGGTATCAATGTAACCAAATAAGGGTCTATGGGGAGTTGCTGGAAATGTATACATTTACATACTATTATGAATAAAAGAATTGTAAAGTAACCCGCTCGTTGCTCACTCGCTGCGTCAAGGTGGAACGAGCAGGCAATAAAGGGTTCCGTCTCCCCAATCCGCCCCAGGGACAACCTTTTTGGTTATTTCTAATAGAGCCCAAAGTGAAAAACTCCAGCCACCCCTCTCAAGGAGCGACTCAGGATAGAATAACAATTGGACTGAGCATTTCTGTAGTACATTTTTTTCAGAGAACTGGCTAATTAAAATTAAATAGCGTATTTAGCATTAATAAATAATTTCCTATCTGAAGCCCTCAGAGGGCTTTATAAATACATATTAATCCTCTCAATGGCCTTATGAGTAGGTAAATATCTCCATTTTACAGATGGGGAAACTGAGGCACAGAGCCATGATCTACCTAAAGTCACACAGGAAGTCTGTGGCAGCGCTGGGAGTTATACTAATGTTTCCTAACTCTAATTCAAAGTTTAACCATAAAATGATCCTTAGGCAAATGCTCAAACAGTTCCCTCTCCAAAAAAGCTACAGATGCTTAGGGTGCAATAAGCAACTTGATGACAATATAACAATGAAGTTACTTTATTGCTTTATAAAAATATAACTTCACATATAGTTATCTCCTGCTAATGATAATCTAAAAAAGAAACTATTTAGAGAGGGAGAGAGGCAAAAACTTGGCACATCCTGGTAATTATAAAGACTTCTTTTACATACACCAATGCTTGTGCAGTTGTATTAAACCAGTGTGAATAGTTGCTATGTACAGTAAATTACTCAGCCACCCCATATATTGCAGAAAATAAACTGGCATGACTGTGGGCAGTTAAACAAATAAAAGTGATCCACTAACTTAATAAATGGGTGCAGATTGTGTAACAAATTGGCAAAAGTCTTCACAGTGTTTATAAGTGCAAATAATGCACAATGAACTCCAAAGTTCTGTGGAACTAAAAGCAACTAGCAAAAAATACAAAATGTTGGTGTCTAAATCAAGTTGAACCACTCAAAAAGAAGATCTTGTTCATGGATAGTTCTCTGAAAGACATCTGCTCAATGTGCAGCACAGTGAAAAAACTATTAACAAACTTCAAACCATTAGGAAGGGTTTTGTTCAACATGTTCATTATTGATCTAGAGGATGGGGTACATTGCACCCTTGCAAGTTTGCGGATGACACTAAGATGGGAGGAGTGGTAGATACCCTGGAAGGTAGGGATAGGATACAGAAGGACCTAAACAAACTGGAGGATTGGGCCAAAAGAAATCTAATGAAGTTCAACAAAGAAAAGTGCAGAGTCCTCCACTTCGGAAGGAAGAATCCCATGCACAGCTATAGACTGGGGACCGACGAGCATCTCTGCAGAAAAGGACCTGGGGGTAACAGTGGATAAAAAGCTGGATATGAATCAGCAGTGTGCCCTGGTTGTCAAGAAGGCTAATAAGCATATTGGGCTGCATTAGGAGGGGCATTGCCAGCAGGTGTTGCGGGAAGTGATTATTCCCCTCTATTCGGCATTGGTAAGCTGCATTTAGAATATTGTGTCCATTTTTAGCCCCCCACTACAAAAAGGATGTGGAGAAGTTGGAGAGAGTCCAGCGGAGGGCATATAGTTATGATTAGGGGGCTGGATTGCCACCCAGTGCAGCAGTCTGAGAGCTGATCTTGTCTGTGAAGACAGAGGCAAAAAAGCACAGGACTTGGGAGGAGAGGCTGAGGAAATCTGGGCTTGTTTAGTCTGCAAAAGAGAAGAATGAGGGGGGATTTGATAGCAGGCCTTTAACTACCTGAAAGGGAGTTCCAGGGAGGATGGGGCTAGGCTGTTCTCGGTAGTGACAGATGACAGAACAAGGAGCAACGGTCTCAAGTTGCAGGGCGGGAGGTCTAGGTTGGACATTAGGAAAAAGTTTTTCACTAGGAGGGTGGTGAATGCACTGGAATGAAAAAATAACTGGAGGTGGTGGAATCAAAATCCTTGGTGTTTAAACTGAGGTTGACAAAGCCCTGGATCTTGGAGATGATATAGCTGAGGTTAGTCCTGCTATGAGCAGGGGGTTGGACTAGATGACCTCCTGAGGTCCCTTCCAACTCTAATATTCTATGATTCTAAAATACAAAATATCTTAGTGTCTCTACATAAATCCATGGTGTGCCCACATCTTGAATACCGTGTGCAGTTCCGGTCACCCCATCTCAAAAGTGGTACATTAGACTGGAAAAGGTGCAGAGAAAGGCAACAAAAATCATTAGGGAGATGGAACAGCTTCCATATGAGGAGAGATTAAGAAGACTGGAACTGTTCATCTTAAAAAAAGAGATGACTAAGGGCCAGGGATATGATAGTTGTCCATAAAATCATGACTGGTGTGGAGAGAGTGAATAGGGAAATGTTTTTTACTCTTTCAACTAATACTAGAACTAAAGGTCACTCAATGAAATTAATAGGCAGATTTAAAACAAACAAAAAGAAGTACTTCTTTATACAATGCAGTCAACCTGTGGAACTCATTGCCAGGGGATGTTGTGAAGGCCAAAAGTACAAAAAAGAATTAGATAAATTCATGGAGAATACGTCCATCAATGGCTATTAGCCAAGATGATCAGGGATAGAACTCTATTCTTCAGGTGTCTATAAGCCTCCAACTGCCAGAAACATCTGGGATTGGCCACTGTCAGAGACAGAATACTGGGCTAAATGAACCATGGTCTGACCCTGTATGGCCATTCTTATGACTAGGCTTGGAAAGGTTAGATTTAGAAATGTCAGTAAACATAGATTTCACCATACACACCCACAAATTGACCCCCCAGAATATTTCCATCGATAATAATAAAAATTTACAGATAGTCAAAGTAAAAAAAAAAATTGGTGCTTTAGAACAAGAGTTTGATTTATGGATATTTACTTTGTGTACTGTGACATGTGGTACTGATAATTTGTTTTAGCAGTTATAAAGCTTTACCTTTTTGAATCTCAACATTCAGTATAATTAAATAATTATTGTCTGATGCTCTGCCATAATTTCCCACAACTGTTAAAATTTAAATTGATAAAAATTGAAAAATGCTTCAAAATAAACATTGAATTATCTGTCAAAATTATAAAACATAAAGATGAAATTCTGTCAAACTTACGTATGGCAATTTCTTTTGTTAATATTGTAAGGGACATAGACAGTAATATCCTTTAGCTATCAAACAGCACATTTCAGTAACGAAAAGTTAACTCAGAAATTATTATATGCACTGAAATAAATGAAGAATTTTTCTGGCTTCCCTAAAGGTTTTCCCTTCCCCCTCCGTGTTTCTTTCACTCCCTGCTGATGATCTAGAAAAAAAACCACACGTCACAGTATAACATTAAAATAGCCAGCAACTATTTTTATTCCAAACAGATTAATGACAATGTTTCACGCCAAAGTGGACCTTTAGAGTCTGTCAGTCTATGTTGGCATCAAGTAACTATGGAAATTGTGGGTGCTGGAAGCATCTTTCTGATGTTCACTGTGTTAGCTAAGTATTTTGAGTAAGTGGCAGACTCAAACACAGCCTAGATTATGTTTTCTTGTGTGTCATACTGATGTGACATACTTATCACCACAACAAGATGAGAGGTCCCTCAAACAGGATATAGTTATCAGTTCTGTTCAAATCCTCTGATCAACAAGCCCTTTAACTTTAAAGAGGTCATTGTGCCAAGTAATTTACTCCAAAATCTGGTTACGTAGTGTTATACTTATAAAAGAAAAGACTAGCAGAATCTTTTCAGGGGGACTAGGCAATACGCTGCATTTATTGTAAATGTAAGAATATCAAAAAGCAGTCACATTCACATACACATTCCATACCCAAGAAGTTCTGCAAGCTGGTGTGTGACACGCTGTACCCCATTTACACCCTTATAGTGTGATTTGTGTATCATTCATGTTCACCCTTACAGTGTAACTGTGTATAGTCTGATGCAAAGCATGCCATGTAATGTGTTTTTGGAATGCTCATGGCGTACTGAACATTATTGTTATGGTAGCATGTTTCCTGCAATGTCACACGTATGTACAGATATGAAACTCTGCTGTATCAATGTGTGAAACAAATGTGTGTTTCACATGGTTTAAATAAATGCAGACGAACACAAGGCTGTGTTTCCATGCCCCACAGAGGCATGCGTACAGGAACAATGGACTGGCCTAAACACCTGTGAGCACTTCGGCTCTGTCCGGGAGAAATCATTTCTTCCATGGCCGGACAGGGCCGATCACCTGACCGACCCCAGGGGGCATTGGGGAAACTTGTTAAAAGCTGACGCGTGCTTGATTCTTGGCTCTCCCTTGGAATCCATCTTTTAAGCAACACCAAAGACTGAGAATCTACCCACAGGGAGAGGGGGCCGGGTTGCCAGAGGCATCGCAACCAGCCTGTGTGGTAAGTTGAATACAGACAGACATATTAATCTTAGGTTAAGATGCAAGTTATCTTTTAGTTATTTGTGATTAACTCCTTGACTTATTAATAAACTGACTTGGATTCACTTAAAGTCTTTCTGTAGTCAATAAACTTATTTGTTTGTTTTATCTAAAACAGTGCATGTGGATTGAGTGTGTGCAGAGACCTCACTTAGAGTGGCAGAGCTGATGCACATCAATTTCTTTGATAAACTGACAGACAAGTGTAAATGAACTTGCAGGGATCAGTGTGCAGTGAGAGACCGATTACTGATTACACGCAGGAGGCTGGGCGTGGGCCGACCCAGGAGTGGGTGGTTCACAGAGCAAAGCGGGGTAAATTGGGGCCCAGGAGTGAAGAATTGGGGTGACACAGCTACAGACCAATCCGAATTGCAGGAGGGGAATGTCACATGGTGTCCTATAAATATCAGTCTTCTTATGCATTGCTCGAGTCAGCCTAATGGCCAATTAGGCTGGGCACAAGGATGGGAGGTCATGAATCCGTTGCTCCAAGATGATGGTTGCAGAACAAAACCCAAAGTTTCCATGTTCTTATCCCATCTTTTATACTTGCTGCTCTCATGTAAATCTATGGGCCTCCAGGTTCAGTATGGTTGTTAATCACCAGCTAATGGCAACCATGACTATTCTCTTATTTCTGTACTTTGTTTGGTCACAGGATGGATCCTTCTGTTTCTGTAATTTAGGGTTGTTTATCTACATTTTAGGGTTATTGATATGCATTCTTCAGCTTTCAGGGTCAGGATGGCAGTGGGGTGTTTTCCCTCTCCTTTCTGTTGTCAGAGCAGTTTAGGCTAGCGTCTTGTTATGCCCTGCACATACATTCCTCACTCACACACACAGAGAATTCATCAAGATATTTTTACATTCAATAGTACAAGTTTAAGGAAAGAGTTTACTTCAAGAAACTAACAAGATGGAGTTCACTAATGCCACACTAACCAGTACTGTACCATTATCAGAACAGTAAAGGAAAAATCTCTCTCTACTATCTCTATATCGCTAAGTCAAGGAGTCTACATCTGATTCAAGTGCACAGTTCCTGGGGATGGTTGACTGTAGCTCCATCCAGTGTTATTGTTCTTAGATCTATCACTGACTCGAGAACTAGTGGGCTCATTGTGCTCCTTCTCCTGTCTGGCTCCAACAGCGGCATGTTGGAATCATAGATACTAACAAGAAGTAACTAACAAGTTAGTAGCTAACTATAAAGAAGAAGCACAGCTAACAAACCACATGTTCAGAATCTGGTATTGATCCAATAAGCCCACCAGTTCTCCAGTCAGCCATAGAGCTTCCAGACAAACAGGATAGGCAAGATCCACAATTCTAATATATACATCCTCTCCACTCCCTGCACTCCCTCACCCACTTCCAGTGTATTGAGGACTGCACTGGAATTGCAAATGCTCCTTTTAAGAATAAGTTGGCCCCTGGTCTTGTTACCAAGAGCCTCTGTGGCAAAGCATGTGAACAGAGTCAGCCTGGAAAGTGCCAGCTTAAATCAAGGTGGGCGAGCTGTGTCTTTCTGCCATAGGGAGCAGACTGTTTTCTCTCTCTGATTTGACATCTTGTGTTATTGTTCTGAGTTCTAAAAAATAAATAGTGCTACATTGCAACCTGCCAGCAAGAGTAGTTACATTTTTATCTAATTTCTCTGTAGATATGCAGTGAACACTACTCCATCCATAGTTTAACATAAAAGACCCCTTCAGATTTTCATGCCCCAGGAAGCACTAAGAAAGGACTCATGTTCAATATACTCTCCTCCACATTCACTTAGTTGTTACAAGTCACCTTTAACTGTGTCACTTTCATATCATGCAGAAAAGCCATAGACATTTCCCTTAAAATTCTACAGAATCAGATTCTCCCCCCTTCTGCTCACAGTTGTGCTGATTGTGATGCACATTATTTGCTGTTTTATTGCTCCCAGATATTGCAATGCACTTCCCAAAGATGCTTTTATTACGTTTTCCAGGGCCTCAGTCACAAAAGTCAGGCCGGAGTAAGCTTTGAATGCCACTGACTAAGATTATGCCAGAGCAGAGGGCACCATTCCCCTTGAGAACTGGTTTCACTTGAAATAAATCCTGCCCAGGGCACCATACAGTAGCACAGCAGGTAACCTCAGCTCCTGCAAGAGTTCTCCACAGACTTGCTATGACTAGTGAGCAAGCCTGCTACCATGATTTCCTAAAGCACTGAGAGTGCAATATTGTTAATTCCTCAGTCCTTCTAAACCCAAGGTTCTCCTGCACTCCAGGATGTGAGAGAGAAGGATGAATGAAAGGACGGGCTTACAGTTAATCACTGGGCTGGAGGAAGGAGATCTGAGTTCTATTACCACAGATATTTTAAATGTCCACTGTTTTCAGGTGCCTCAATTTCTGGCTTCCCAACTGGAAGCATCTTGGTGGGATTTCCAGAGGTAGTGACCAGCCACAGCTGCCACTGAAGTTAGTGAGAGCTACTGGGTGCTCAGCACTTTTGAAAACAAAGCCACTTACTTAGCTTCTAAATCTATCTAGACACCCAACTTCTATTTTTGAAAAGCTCCTATTTTTGAAAAGCTTGGCCTTGATATTTGTCTCAATTCTGATTGTCTGAAACAGTAGCAGCATCTAGTGGTAAGGCAGTAAATTTTACTGACTACAGTATTACATTGTTATTTCTAAAGCACCACAAAGTGTGGATAATAGTATCAAACACAAAACAATATAGGGACATATTGTAAGTAGTTTGTTAGCTAGTCTTACCCTCATCTATTGCCTGTCCCCAAAACTAAATGTTGTTTTCTATCCATACGTCTAAACTCTCTATTCCCTCTGTATAATTCTTTTTCTATCTTTGGTGTACACAACTCCTCCCAATTTACTGTCATCTAGAAATCATTAGGGGGAGGGAACAGCTTCCATATGAGGAGAGATTAAGAAAACTGGAACTGTTCATCTTAAAAAAATCAATGACTAAGGGCCAGGGATATGATAGTGGTCCATAAAATCATGACTGGTGTGGAGAGAGTGAATAGGGAAATGTTCTTTACTCTTTCAACTAATACTAGAACTAAAGGTCACTCAATGAAATTAATAGGCATATTTAAAACAAACAAAAAGAAGTACTTCTTTATACAATGCAGTCAACCTGTGGATCTCATTGCCAGGGGATGTTGTGAAGGCCAAAAGCACAAAAAAGAATTAGATAAATTCATGGAGAATACGTCCATCAATAGCTATTAGCCAAGATGATCAGCGATAGAACTATATTCTCCAGGTGTCCATAAACCTCCAACTGCCAGAAACATCTGGGATTGGCCACTGTCAGAGACAGAATACTGGGCTAAATGAACCATGGTCTGACCCTGTATGGCCATTCTTATGACTAGGCTTGGAAAGGTTAGATTTAGAAATGTCAGTAAACATAGATTTCACCATACACACCCACAAATTGACCCCCAGAATATTTCCATCAATAATAATAAAAATTTACAGATAGTCAAAGTAAAAAAAAAAAAAAGGTGCTTTAGAACAAGAGTTTGATTTATGGATATTTACTTTGTGTACTGTGACATGTGGTACTGATAATTTGTTTTAGCAGTTATAAAGCTTTACCTTTTTGAATCTCAACATCCAGTATAATTAAATAATTATCGTCTGATGCTCTGCCATAATTTCCCACAACTGTTAAAATTTAAATTGATAAAAATTGAAAAATGCTTAAAAATAAACATTGAATTATCTGTCAAAATTATAAAACATAAAGATGAAATTCTGTCAAACTTACGTATGGCAATTTCTTTTGTTAATATTGTAAGGGACATAGACAGTAATATCCTTTAGCTATCAAACAGCACATTTCAGTAACGAAAAGTTAACTCAGAAATTATTATATGCACTGAAATAAATGAAGAATTTTTCTGGCTTCCCTAAAGGTTTTCTCTTCCCCCTCCATGTTTCTTTCACTCCCTGCTGATGATCTAGAAAAAAACACACGTCACAGTATAACATTAAAATAGCCAGCAACTATTTTTATTCCAAACAGATTAATGACAATGTTTCACGCCAAAGTGGCCCTTTAGAGTCTGTCAGTCTATGTTGGCATCAAGTAACTATGGAAATTGTGGGTGCTGGAAGCATCTTTCTGATGTTCACTGTGTTAGCTAAGTATTTTGAGTAAGTGGCAGACTCAAACACAGCCTAGATTATGTTTTCTTGTGTGTCATACTGATGTGACATACTTATCACCACAACAAGATGAGAGGTCCCTCAAACAGGATATAGTTATCAGTTCTGTTCAAATCCTCTGATCAACAAGCCCTTTAACTTTAAAGAGGTCATTGTGCCAAGTAATTTACTCCAAAATCTGGTTACGTAGTGTTATACTTATAAAAGAAAAGACTAGCAGAATCTTTTCAGGGGGACAAGGCAATACGCTGCATTTACTGTAAATGTAAGAATATCAAAAAGCGGTCACATTCACATACACATTCCATACCCAAGAAGTTCTGCAAGCTGGTGTGTGATACGCTGTAGCCCATTTACACCCTTATGGTGTGATTTGTGTATCATTCATGTTCACCCTTACAGTGTAACTGTGTATAGTCTGATGCAAAGCATGCCATGTAATGTGTTTTTGGAATGCTCATGGCGTACTGAACATTATTGTTATGGTAGCATGTTTCCTGCAATGTCACACGTATGTACAGATATGAAACTCTGCTGTATCAATGTGTGAAACAAATGTGTGTTTCACATGGTTTAAATAAATGCAGACGAACACAAGGCTGTGTTTCCACGCCTCACAGAGGCATGCATACAGGAACAATGGAATGGCCTAAACACCTGTGAGCACTTTGGCTCAAGCGGGAGAAATCATGACCATGGCCGGACAGGGCCGATCACCTGACCCCAGGGGGCATTGGGGAAACTTGTTAAAAGCTGAGGCCTGCTTGACTCTTGGCTCTCCCCTGGAATCCATCTTTTAAGCAACACCAAAGACTGAGAATCTACCCACAGGGAGAGGGGGCCGGGTTGCCAGAGGCATCGCAACCAGCCTGTGTGGTAAGTTGAATACAGACAGACATATTAATCTTAGGTTAAGATGCAAGTTATCTTTTAGTTATTTGTGATTAACTCCTTGACTTATTAATAAACTGACTTGGATTCACTTAAAGTCTTTCTGTAGTCAATAAACTTATTTGTTTGTTTTATCTAAAACAGTGCATGATGATTGAGTGTGTGCAGAGACCTCACTTAGAGTGGCAGAGCTGATGTACATCAATTTCTTTGATAAATTGACGGACAAATGTAAATGAACTTGCAGGGATCAGTGTGCAGTGAGAGACCGATTACCGATTACACGCAGGAGGCTGGGCGTGGGCCGACCCAGGAGTGGGTGGTTCACAGAGCAAAGCGGGGTAAATTGGGGCCCAGGAGTGAAGAATTGGGGTGACACAGCTACAGACCAATCCGAATTGCAGGAGGGGAACATCACATGGTGTCCTATAAATATCAGTCTTCTTATGCATTGCTTGAGTCAGCCTAATGGCCAACTAGACTGGGCACAAGGATGGGAGGTCACGAATCCGTTGCTCCAAGATGATGGTTGCAGAACAAAACCGAAAGTTTCCATGTTCTTATCCCATCTTTTATACTTGCTGCTCTCATGTAAGTCTATGGGCCTTGCTGTGTCATGCTGCCTCCAGGTTCAGTATGGTTGTTAATCACCAGCTAATTGCAAGCATGACTATTCTCTTATTTCTGTACTTTGTTTGGTCACAGGATGGATCCTTCTGTACTTTAGGGTTGTTTATCTATATTTTAGGGTTCTTGAAATGCATTCTTCAGCCTTCGGGGTCAGGATGGCAGTGGGGTGTTTTCCCTTCCCTTTCTGTTGTCAGAGCAGTTTAGGCTAGCGTCTTGTTATGCCCTGCACATACATTCCTCCCTCACACACACACAGAGAATTCATGAAGATATTTTTACATTCAATAGTACAAGTTTAAGGAAAGAGTTTACTTCAAGAAACTAACAAGATGGAGTTCACTAATGCCACACTAACCAGTACTGTACCATTATCAGAACAGTAAAGGAAAAATCTCTCTCTACTATCTCTATATCGCTAAGTCAAGAAGTCTACATCTGATTCATCTGCACAGTTCCTGGGGATGGTTGACTGTAGCTCCATCCAGTGTTATTGTTCTTAGATCTATCACTGACTCGAGAACTAGTGGGCTCGTTGTGCTCCTTCTCCTGTCTGGCTCCAACAGCGGCATGTTGGAATCATAGATACTAACAAGAAGTAACTAACAAGTTAGTAACTAACTAACAAGAAGAAGCACAGCTAACAAACCACATGTTCAGAATCTGGTACTGATCCAATAAGCCCACCAGTTCTCCAGTCAGCCATAGAGCTTCCAGACAAACAGGATAGGCAAGATCCACAATTCTAATATATACATCCTCTCCACTCCCTGCACTCCTCACCCACTTCCAGTGTATTGAGGACTGCACTGGAATTGCAAATGCTCCTTTTAAGAATAAGTTGGCCCCTGGTCTTGTTACCAAGAGCCTCTGTGGCAAAGCATGTGAACAGAGTCAGCCTGGAAAGTGCCAGCTTAAATCAAGGTGGGCGAGCTGTGCCTTTCTGCCATAGGGAGCAGACTGTTTTCTCTCTCTGATTTGACTTCTTGTGTTATTGTTCTGAGTTCTAAAAAATAAAATAGTGCTACATTGCAACCTGCCAGCAAGAGTAGTTATGTTTTTATCTAATTTCTCTGTGGGTATGCAGTGAACACGCCTCCATCCATAATTTAACATAAAAGACCCCTTCAGACTTTCATGCACCAGAAAGCACTAAGAAAGGACTCATGTTCAATATACTCTCCTCCACATTCACTTAGTTGTTACAAGTCACCTTTAACTGTGTCACTTTCATATCATGCAGAAAAGCCATAGACATTTCCCTTAAAATTCTACAGAATCAGATTCTCCCCCCTTCTGCTCACAGTTGTGCTGATTGTGATGCACATTATTTGCTGTTTTATTGCTCCCAGATATTGCAATGCACTTCCCAAAGATGCTTTTATTACGTTTTCCAGGGCCCCAGTCACAAAAGTCAGGCCGGAGTAGCTTTGAATGCCACTGACTAAGATTATGCCAGAGCAGAGGGCACCATTCCCCTTGAGAACTTCTGGTTTCACTTGAAATAAATCCTGCCCAGGGCACCATACAGTAGCACAGCAGGTAACCTCAGCTCCTGCAAGAGTTCTCCACAGACTTGCTATGACTAGTGAGCAAGCCTGCTACCATGATTTCCTAAAGCACTGAGAGGACAATATTGTTAATTCCTCAGTCCTTCTAAACCCAAGGTTCTCCTGCACTCCAGGATGTGAGAGAGAAGGATGAATGAAAGGACAGGTTTACAGTTAATCACTGGGCTGGAGGAAGGAGATCTGAGTTCTATTACCACAGATATTTTAAATGTCCACTGTTTTCAGGTGCCTCAATTTCTGGCTTCCCAACTGGAAGCATCTTGGTGGGATTTCCAGAGGTAGTGACCAGCCACAGCTGCCACTGAAGTTAGTGAGAGCTACTGGGTGCTCAGCACTTTTGAAAACAAAGCCACTTACTTAGCTTCTAAATCTATCTAGACACCCAACTTCTATTTTTGAAAAGCTCCTATTTTTGAAAAGGTTGGCCTTGATATTTTTCTCAATTCTGATTGTCTGAAACAGTAGCAGCATCTAGTGGTAAGGCAGTAAATTTTACTGACTACAGTATTACATTGTTATTTCTAAAGCACCACAAAGTGTGGATAATAGTATCAAACACAAAACAATATAGGGACATATTGTAAGTAGTTTGTTAGCTAGTCTTACCCTCATCTATTGCCTCCTGCCCCCAAAACTAAATGTTGTTTTCTATCCATACGTCTAAACTCTCTATTCCCTCTGTATAATTCTTTTTCTATCTTTGCTGTACACAACTCCTCCCAATTTACTGTCATCTAGAAATGTTAATAGTGTGTCATTTCTTCCCTCTCCCATATTCCTCATGTATTAACAAACCAACTTTTTAGAATTGGTTGAAATTTAAACACACAAACAAACACACACACACAAAAGTGGCTTTGACAAAAACAAAAGTTTCCTGTGGAAATTTGTCAATTTTTATATTTTTTAAAAGTTTCATTGCAGTTTTGCAGGTTCTCTTTTTGATTGGAAAAAGAGAGAAAGGAAAGTGACAATCTTTTCTCATTAAAAAAAATATAATCTTGCCCCAACTTTTCAAGTGGAAAAATGTCAAAGAATGATAGGGGGGGAAATTGAAAAGAAAATTAGCTTTGAACTTTGTAAAAAGTCCTGATAGCTTTTGAACAAAGCTTAAAGTTTTCATTTATTCAATAACATTTGCAAAAAAGTTAGATTTGAAGTCAATGAGAGTCTCTTTATTTCTATAGAAGCTGGGTCAGGCCCTTTCTTAGGTTTCTCTGTAGCTCTTCCCAAATAAGTTAGATTTCCATCCAATGCTCCCTAGTGCTTATATAAACATTTGTAAAAGCCCTTCATGTTTCCCTTGTCCCCTTTGATTATTAGCTCATTCTGCTCTTAAATTTTCCCCTAATATCTATAACGGACTGAATATATTTATGTTTGGTTGCTTCCACCCACCTTTCCTATTCCCAGGATGCAGCCTATCTACATCAAAATATATATAAATAAAATTAGAGTAATAGAAGAGGCCACTTAATCTAATCTGATTTCCTGCATAATCCAGATTAGAGAACTTCAGCAAACTCTGTCCCTGGGACTGGCTGCCATACATGAAAAAATGCTATTACCTTTTTCTAAAGATTAACACCTGGAGGAAGAGCAATGACAACTCTTTACAGAATTCCTACAGCCTGGAAGAAATGGTAAATAAAATAAAATGATGCTTTTAAAACTGCAACTAGAGATCATAGACGAACTGCCACAGCCACTTCATTAGTTACTCAACTGGAAGGTTAGAACAAGTGTGGTTGAAGCTGTAGTGTGGATAAGCCTTGACTGAGCAGCTGCGGCACCTTTCCAGATCCTTCCCTCACCCTCAGGGGTCCCTGACTGACTCCCCAGGGGGGAGATATGTGGCACCATACAGCCCCCTGCCGCTGCTCTCTCAGGGACCCTACACCACACACCCGGCCAGCTCACCATCCTGAGTGCCAGCCCCGACCACAGCCCTGATCTTGTCTGACTCCATGGCCATACCCAAGGGCCGATTCCCATCTCCCTCCCCACTCACCGTTAGGCAAGCCGCACCTCTTGGCTTCACAGTGCACATAGTGCAGGGGTGTCAGCAAACAACGCAGACAGGGCCAGAAACAGGGGTGTGGAGGGTCACCACAGCTTGAATGGGGTTAAAGGTAGGGAGACAACCAGGATTTTTGTGTTCAAAGGCATGTGGGTGGGGGGTAGGGACCCCAGTCACGGATAGTTCAGTTCAGTGCTGTCACATTATCAGTCTGTCTGCTCTGCTACAACCTCCCTCTCCTCTCCAACCCCTGTTACCCCCCAACTAACAGCCAGAAGGTTTCCCCTTCCCCGGCTTTGCCAGAAGCATCCTCCTTTGCTCCTCTAGGCCCCTGTGGGGTCTTGGACTAACTCTGCTGGGCCATCTGCCCTTCACGAATGGCCAGAACTCCCCTTGTGATGACGGATCCAGAGTCCTCCCGAGAGAGCGCCCTGACTCTGAAATGGCCATCACAAAACATGCCCACACCCGCCATTTGGTTCCCCAGTCACTACTGACTCTGCTGTTTCCAGACCCTCCTTCACACAGTGACACCACAGTCTGCCTCTCTGCCCCCCATCCTCTCCATACACTAACAGCTTTGTCTCCCCCCCACCCTGTGATACCCATGACTGTCCCTCACCACACACATGCTAACTGCCCTTCCAGAACCTTCCATCCCCCCAGCAGTGATAACACTCACTGTCTCCCCCACACCGCCTCCCTGCCACACCCCTAGTCACTTCCATTCTCCACCCCCCACCCTTCTCCCCAGCTCACACAGACAGATCCCGGATCTGTCAGAACCTTCTCCACCATGACCAGTCCCATGGCTCTCTAGCTGCCAAACTGTGCCCTGTCACTCGTTACTAAAATCTTCCACACTGCTCCCCAATGTGCCCTTCCTGACACTTGCCCGTC
>NW_027131437.1:2447500-2450136 GCF_026122565.2 Emydura macquarii macquarii
GCCAGGCCAGGCCAGGCCAGGCCAGGCCAGGCCAGGCCAGGCCAGGCCAGGCCAGGCCAGGCCAGGCCAGGCCAGGCCAGGCCAGGCCAGGCCAGGCCAGGCCAGGCCAGGCCAGGCCAGGCCAGGCCAGGCCAGGCCAGGCCAGGCCAGGCCAGGCCAGGCCAGGCCAGGCCAGGCCAGGCCAGGCCAGGCCAGGCCAGGCCAGGCCAGGCCAGGCCAGGCCAGGCCAGGCCAGGCCAGGCCAGGCCAGGCCAGGCCAGGCCAGGCCAGGCCAGGCCAGGCCAGGCCAGGCCAGGCCAGGCCAGGCCAGGCCAGGCCAGGCCAGGCCAGGCCAGGCCAGGCCAGGCCAGGCCAGGCCAGGCCAGGCCAGGCCAGGCCAGGCCAGGCCAGGCCAGGCCAGGCCAGGCCAGGCCAGGCCAGGCCAGGCCAGGCCAGGCCAGGCCAGGCCAGGCCAGGCCAGGCCAGGCCAGGCCAGGCCAGGCCAGGCCAGGCCAGGCCAGGCCAGGCCAGGCCAGGCCAGGCCAGGCCAGGCCAGGCCAGGCCAGGCCAGGCCAGGCCAGGCCAGGCCAGGCCAGGCCAGGCCAGGCCAGGCCAGGCCAGGCCAGGCCAGGCCAGGCCAGGCCAGGCCAGGCCAGGCCAGGCCAGGCCAGGCCAGGCCAGGCCAGGCCAGGCCAGGCCAGGCCAGGCCAGGCCAGGCCAGGCCAGGCCAGGCCAGGCCAGGCCAGGCCAGGCCAGGCCAGGCCAGGCCAGGCCAGGCCAGGCCAGGCCAGGCCAGGCCAGGCCAGGCCAGGCCAGGCCAGGCCAGGCCAGGCCAGGCCAGGGGCCAGGCCAGGCCAGGCCAGGCCAGGCCAGGCCAGGCCAGGCCAGGCCAGGCCAGGCCAGGCCAGGCCAGGGCCAGGCCAGGCCAGGCCAGGCCAGGCCAGGCCAGGCCAGGCCAGGCCAGGCCAGGCCAGGCCAGGCCAGGCCAGGCCAGGCCAG
The DNA here is from genome assembly GCF_026122565.2 of Emydura macquarii macquarii. Classification (NCBI taxonomy): domain Eukaryota; kingdom Metazoa; phylum Chordata; order Testudines; family Chelidae; genus Emydura; species Emydura macquarii. The sequence continues at coordinate 2,448,479 of NW_027131437.1, forward strand.
GCCAGGCCAGGCCAGGCCAGGCCAGGCCAGGCCAGGCCAGGCCAGGCCAGGCCAGGCCAGGCCAGGCCAGGCCAGGCCAGGCCAGGCCAGGCCAGGGGCCAGGCCAGGCCAGGCCAGGCCAGGCCAGGCCAGGCCAGGCCAGCCAGGCCAGGCCAGGCCAGGGCCAGGCCAGGCCAGGCCAGGCCAGGCCAGGCCAGGCCAGGCCAGGCCAGGCCAGGCCAGGCCAGGCCAGGCCAGGCCAGGCCAGGCCAGGCCAGGCCAGGCCAGGCCAGGCCAGGCCAGGCCAGGCCAGGCCAGGCCAGGCCAGGCCAGGCCAGGCCAGGCCAGGCCAGGCCAGGCCAGGCCAGGCCAGGCCAGGCCAGGCCAGGCCAGGCCAGGGCCAGGCCAGGCCAGGCCAGGCCAGGCCAGGCCAGGCCAGGCCAGGCCAGGCCAGGCCAGGCCAGGCCAGCCAGGCCAGGCCAGGCCAGGCCAGGCCAGGCCAGGCCAGGCCAGGCCAGGCCAGGCCAGGCCAGGCCAGGCCAGGCCAGGCCAGGCCAGGCCAGGCCAGGCCAGGCCAGGCCAGGCCAGGCCAGGCCAGGCCAGGCCAGGCCAGGCCAGGCCAGGCCAGGCCAGGCCAGGCCAGGCCAGGCCAGGCCAGGCCAGGCCAGGCCAGGCCAGGCCAGGCCAGGCCAGGCCAGGGCCAGGCCAGGCCAGGCCAGGCCAGGCCAGGCCAGGCCAGGCCAGGCCAGGCCAGGGCCAGGCCAGGCCAGGCCAGGCCAGGCCAGGCCAGGCCAGGCCAGGCCAGGCCAGGCCAGGCCAGGCCAGGCCAGGCCAGGCCAGGCCAGGCCAGGCCAGGCCAGGCCAGGCCAGGCCAGGCCAGGCCAGGCCAGGCCAGGCCAGGCCAGGCCAGGCCAGGCCAGGCCAGGCCAGGCCAGGCCAGGCCAGGCCAGGCCAGGCCAGGCCAGGCCAGGCCAGGCCAGGCCAGGCCAGGCCAGGCCAGGCCAGGCCAGGCCAGGCCAGGCCAGGCCAGGCCAGGCCAGGCCAGGCCAGGCCAGGCCAGGCCAGGCCAGGGCCAGGCCAGGCCAGGCCAGGCCAGGGCCAGGCCAGGCCAGGCCAGGCCAGGGCCAGGCCAGGCCAGGCCAGGCCAGGCCAGGCCAGGCCAGGCCAGGCCAGGCCAGGCCAGGCCAGGCCAGGCCAGGCCAGGCCAGGCCAGGCCAGGCCAGGCCAGGCCAGGGCCAGGCCAGGCCAGGCCAGGGCCAGGCCAGGGCCAGGCCAGGCCAGGCCAGGCCAGGCCAGGCCAGGCCAGGCCAGGGCCAGGCCAGGCCAGGCCAGGCCAGGCCAGGCCAGGCCAGGCCAGGCCAGGCCAGGCCAGGCCAGGCCAGGCCAGGGCCAGGCCAGGCCAGGCCAGGCCAGGCCAGGCCAGGCCAGGCCAGGCCAGGCCAGGCCAGGCCAGGCCAGGCCAGGCCAGGCCAGGCCAGGCCAGGCCAGGCCAGGCCAGGGCCAGGGCCAGGCCAGGGCCAGGCCAGGCCAGGCCAGGGCCAGGGCCAGGCCAGGGCCAGGCCAGGGCCAGGCCAGGGCCAGGGCCAGGGCCAGGGCCAGGCCAGGGCCAGGCCAGGGCCAGGCCAGGCCAGGCCAGGCCAGGGCCAGGCCAGGGCCAGGCCAGGGCCAGGCCAGGCCAG
>NW_027131438.1:0-24347 GCF_026122565.2 Emydura macquarii macquarii
CTAAAGACTTTAGCCTTTAGAGTGCCGTGGAACCCTCGTTTCCGAAAACAATGTAGATGCTTCTACACTTTGAGCGTTTGTTATCAAAGCCAATATGGCAAAAACAAAGAGGGTTCGGCGGCACTTTTGTCTTTAGAGTGCCGCGGAACCCTCATTGCCGAAAACAATGTAGATGCTTCTACACTTTGAGCTTTTGCTATCAAAGCCAATATGGCAAAAACAACGAGGGTTCCGCGGCACTCTAAAGACTTTAGTCTTTAGAGTGCCGCGGAACTCTCATTGCCGAAAACAATGGAGATGCTTCTACACTTTGAGCTTTTGTTATCAAAGCCAATATGGCACAAAAACAACGAGGGTTCGCGGCACTTAGTCTTTAGAGTGCCGCGGAACCCTCGTTGCCTAGAACAATGTAGATGCTTCTACACTTTGAGCTTTTGTTATCAAAGCCAATATGGCAAAAACAACGAGGCTTCCGCGGCACTTTAGTCTTTAGAGTGCCGCGGAACCCTCGTTGCCGAAAACAATGTAGATGCTTCTACACTTGGAGCTTTTATTATCAAAGACAATATGGCAAAAACAACGAGGGTTCCGCGGCACTCTAAAGACTTTAGTCTTTAGAGTGCCGCGGAACCCTCGTTGCCAGGAACAATGTAGATGCTTCTACACTTTGAGCTTTTATTATCAAAGCCAATATGGCAAAAACAACGAGGGTTCCGCGACACTCTAAAGACTTTAGTTTTTAGAGTGCCGCGGAACCCTCGTTGCGGAAAACAATGTAGATGCTTCTACACTTTCAGCTTTTGTTATCAAAGCCAATATGGCAAAAACAACGAGGCTTCCGCGGCACTTTAGTCTTTAGAGTGCCGCGGAACCCTCGTTGCCGAAAACAATGTAGATGCTTCTACACTTTGAGCTTTTGTTATCAAAGCCAATATGGCAAATACAACGAGGGTTCCGCGGCACTTTAGTCTTTAGAGTGCCGCGGAACCCTCATTGCCGAGAACAATGTACATGCTTCTACACTTTGAGCTTTTGTTATCAAAGCCAATATGGAAAAAACAACGAGGGTTCCGTGGCACTCTAAAGACTTTAGCCTTTAGAGTGCCGCGGAACCCTCGTTGCCGAAAACAATGTAGATGCTTCTACACTTTGAGCTTTTGTTATCAAAGCCAATATGGCAAAAACAACTAGGGTTCCGCGGCACTTTAGTCTTTAGAGTGCCGCGGAACCCTCGTTGCCGAAAACAATGTAGATGCTTCTACACTTTGAGCTTTTGTTATCAAAGCCAATATGGCAAAAACAACGAGGGTTCCGCGGCACTCTAAAGACTTTAGTCTTTAGAGTGCCGCGGAACCCTCGTTGCCGAAACAATGTACATGCTTCTACACTTTGAGCTTTTGTTATCAAAGCCAATATGTCAAAAACAACGAGGGTTCCGCGGCACTTTAGTCTTTAGAGTGCCGCGGAACCCTCTTTGCCAGGAACAATGTAGATGCTTCTACACTTTGAGCTTTTGTTATCAAAGCCAATATGGCAAAAAAAAAGAGGGTTCCGCGGCACTCTAGAGACTTTAGTTTAGTTTGTTATCAAAGCCAATATGGGAAAAACAACGAGGGTTCTGCGTTACTTTAGTCTTTAGAGTGCCGCGGATCCCTCGTTGCCGAAAACAATGTAGATGCTTCTACATTTTGAGCTTTTGTTATCAAAGCCAATATGGCAAAAAAAAGCAAGGGTTCGGCGGCACTCTAAACACTTTAGTCTTTAGAGTGCCGCGGAACTCTCGTTGCCGAAAACAAGGGAGATGCTTCTACACTTTGAGCTTTTGTTATCAAAGCCAATATGGCAAAAACAACGAGGGTTCCGCGGCACTCTAAAGACTTTAGTTTAGTTTGTTATCAAAGCCAATATGGCAAAAACAACGAGGGTTCTGCGTTACTTTAGTCTTTAGAGTGCCGCGGAACCCTCGTTGCCGAAAACAATGGAGATGCTTCTACACTTTGAGCTTTTGTTATCAAAGCCAATATGGCAAAAACAACGAGGGTTCCGTGGCACTCTAAAGATTCTAGTCTTTAGAGTGCCGCGGAACCCTCGTTGCCGAAACAATGTAGATGCTTCTACACTTTGAGCTTTTGTTATCAAAGCCAATATGGCAAAAACAATGAGGGTTCCGCGGCTCTCTAAAGACTTTAGTCTTTAGAGTTTGTTATCAAAGCCAATATGGCCAAACAACAATGTAGATGCTTCTACACTTTGAGCTTTTGTTATCAAAGCCAATATGGCAAAAACAAAATAGGGCACTTTAGTCTTTAGAGGCGGCACTCGAAAACAAAGACTTCTACACTTTGAGCTTTTGTTATCAAAGCCAATATGGCAAAAACAACGAGGGTTCTGCGTTACTTTAGTCTTTAGAGTGCCGCGGAACCCTCGTTGCCGAAAACAATGTAGATGCTTCTACACTTTGAGCTTTTGTTATCAAAGCCAATATGGCAAAAACAACGAGGGTTCCGCGGCACTCTAAAGATTCTAGTCTTTAGAGTGCCGTGGAACCTCGTTGCCGAAAACAATGTAGATGCTTCTACACTTTGAGCTTTTGTTATCAAAGCCAATATGGCAAAAACAACGAGGGTTCCGCGGCACTTTAGTCTTTAGAGTGCCGCGGAACCCTCGTTGCCGAAAACAATGTAGATGCTTCTACACTTTGAGCTTTTGTTATCAAAGCCAATATGGCAAAAACAACGAGGGTTCTGCGGCACTTTAGTCTTTAGAGTGCCACGGAACCCTCATTGCCGAGAACAATGTAGATGCTTCTACACTTTGAGCTTTTGTTATCAAAGCCAATATGGCAAAAACAACGAGGGTTCCGCGGCTAAAGACTTTAGTCTTTAGAGTGCCGCGGAACCCTCGTTGCCGAACAATGTAGATGCTTCTACACTTTGAGCTTTTGTTATCAAAGCCAATATGGCAAAAAAAAAGAGGGTTCGGCGGCACTCTAAAGACTTTAGTTTAGTTTGTTATCAAAGCCAATATGGGAAAAACAACGAGGGTTCTGCGTTACTTTAGTCTTTAGAGTGCCGCGGAACCCTCGGCCAAAAAAAACAATGGAGATGCTTCTACACTTTGAGCTTTTGTTATCAAAGCCAATATGGCAAAAACAACGAGGGTTCTGCGGCACTCTTTAGTCTTTAGAGTGCCGCGGAACCCTCGTTGCCGAAAACAATGTAGATGCTTCTACACTTTGAGCTTTTGTTATCAAAGCCAATATGGCAAAAACAATGAGGGTTCCGCGCACTCTAAACTTTAGTCTTTAGAGTGCCGCGGAACCCTCGTTGCCGAAAACAATGTAGATGCTTCTACACTTTGAGCTTTTGTTATCAAAGCCAATATGGCAAAAACAACGAGGGTTCCGCGGCACTTTAGTCTTTAGAGTGCCGCGGAACCCTCGCCGAAAACAATGTAGATGCTTCTACACTTTGAGCTTTGTTATCAAAGCCAATATGGCAAAAACAACGAGGGTTCCGGCACTCTAAAGACTTTAGTCTTTAGAGTGCCGCGGAACCCTCGTTGCCAGGAACAATGTAGATGCTTCTACACTTTGAGCTTTTGTTATCAAAGCCAATATGGCAAAAACAACGAGGGTTCCGCGGCACTCTAAAGACTTTAGTCTTTAGAGTGCCGCGGAACCCTCGTTGCCAGAAAACAATGTAGATGCTTCTACACTTTGAGCTTTTGTTATCAAAGCCAATATGGCAAAAACAACGAGGGTTCCGCGGCACTCTAAAGACTTTAGCCTTTAGAGTGCCATGGAACCCTCGTTGCCGAAAACAATGTAGATGCTTCTACACTTTGAGCTTTTGTTATCAAAGCCAATATGGCAAAAACAACGAGGGTTCCGGCGGCACTTTAGTCTTTAGAGTGCCGCGGAACCCTCGTTGCCGAAAACAATGTAGATGCTTCTACACTTTGAGCTTTTGTTATCAAAGCCAATATGGCAAAAACAACGAGGGTTCCGCGGCACTAAAGACTTTAGTCTTTAGAGTGCCGCGGAACCCTCGTTGCCAAAAACAATGTAGATGCTTCTACACTTTGAGCTTTTGTTATCAAAGCCAATATGGCAAAAACAACGAGGGTTCCGCGTTATCAAAGCCAATCTAAAGACTTTAGTCTTTAGAGTGCCGCGGAACTCTCGTTGCCAAAAACAATGGAGATGCTTCTACACTTTGAGCTTTTATTATCAAAGCCAATATGGCAAAAACAAAGAGGGTTCTGCGTTACTTTAGTCTTTAGAGTGCCGCGGAACCCTCGATGCGGAAAACAATGTAGATGATTCTACATTTTGAGCTTTTGTTATTAAAGCCAATATGGCAAAAACAACAAGGGTTCGGCGGCACTCTAAACACTTTAGTCTTTAGAGTGCCGCGGAACTCTCGTTGCCGATAACAAGGGAGATGCTTCTACACATTGAGCTTTTGTTATCAAAGCCAATATGGCAAAAACAACGAGGGTTCGGCGGCACTCTAAAGACTTTAGTTTAGTTTGTTATCAAAGCCAATATGGGAAAAACAACGAGGGTTCTGCGTTACTTTAGTCTTTAGAGTGCCGCGGAACCCTCGTTGCCGAAAACAATGTAGATGCTTCTACACTTTGAGCTTTTATTATCAAAGCCAATATGGCAAAAACAACGAGGGTTCTGCGTTACTTTAGTCTTTAGAGTGCCGCGGAACCCTCGATGCGGAAAACAATGTAGATGCTTCTACATTTTGAGCTTTTGTTATCAAAGCCAATATGGCAAAAACAACAAGGGTTCGGCGGCACTCTAAACACTTTAGTCTTTAGAGTGCCGTGGAACTCTCGTTGCCGAAAACAAGGGAGATGCTTCTACACTTTGAGCTTTTGTTATCAAAGCCAATATGGCAAAAACAACGAGGGTTCGGCGGCACTCTAAAGACTTTAGTTTAGTTTGTTATCAAAGCCAATATTGGAAAAACAACGAGGGTTCTGCGTTACTTTAGTCTTTAGAGTGCCGCGGAACCCTCGTTGCCGAAAACAATGGAGATGCTTCTACACTTTGAGCTTTTGTTATCAAAGCCAATATGGCAAAAACAACGAGGGTTCCGTGGCACTCTAAAGATTCTAGTCTTTAGAGTGCCGCGGAACCCTCGTTGCCGAAAACAATGTAGATGCTTCTACACTTTGAGCTTTTGTTATCAAAGCCAATATGGCAAAAACAATGAGGGTTCCGCGGCACTCTAAAGACTTTAGTCTTTAGAGTGCCGCGCAACCCTCGTTGCCAAGAACAATGTAGATGCTTCTACACTTTGAGCTTTTGTTATCAAAGCCAATATGGCAAAAAAAAAGAGGGTTCGGCGGCACTCTAAAGACTTTAGTTTAGTTTGTTATCAAAGCCAATATGGGAAAAACAACGAGGATTCTGCGGCACTTTAGTCTTTAGAGTGCCGCTGAACTCTCGTTGCCGAAAACAATGGAGATGCTTCTACACTTTGAGTTTTTGTTATCACAGCCAATATGGCAAAAACAACGAGGGTTCCGCGGCACTCTAAATATTCTAGTCTTTAGAGTGCCGCGGAACCCTCGTTGCCGAAAACAATGTAGATGCTTCTACACTTTCAGCTTTTGTTATCAAAGCCAATATGGCAAAAACAACGAGGGTTCTGCGGCACTTTAGTCTTTAGAGTGCCGCTGAACTCTCGTTGCCGAAAACAATGGAGATGCTTCTACACTTTGAGCTTTTGTTATCACAGCCAATATGGCAAAAACAACGAGGGTTCCGCGGCACTCTAAATATTGTAGTCTTTAGAGTGCCGCGGAACCCTCGTTGCCGAAAACAATGTAGATGCTTCTACACTTTCAGCTTTTGTTATCAAAGCCAATATGGCAAAAACAACGAGGGTTCCGCGGCACTTTAGTCTTTAGAGTGCCGCGGAACCCTCGTTGCCTAAAACAATGTAGATGCTTCTACACTTTGAGCTTTTGTTATCAAAGCCAATATGGCAAAAACAACGAGGGTTCCGCGGCACTTTAGTCTTTAGAGTGCCGGGGAACCCTCGTTGCCGAAAACAATGTACATGCTTCTACACCTTGAGCTTTTGTTATCAAAGCCAATATGGCAAAAACAACGAGGGTTCCGCGGCACTTTAGTCTTTAGAGTGTCGCGGAACCCTCGTTGCCGAAAACAATGTAGATGCTTCTACACTTTGAGCTTTTGTTATCAAAGCCAATATGGCAAAAACAACGAGGGTTCCACGGCACTATAAAGACTTTAGTCTTTAGAGTGCTGGGGAACTCTCGTTGCCGAAAACAATGTAGATGCTTCTACACTTTGAGCTTTTGTTATCAAAGCCAATATGGCAAAAACAACGAGGGTTCCGCGGCACTCTAAAGACTTTAGTTTAGTTTGTTATCAATGCCAATATGGCAAAAACAACGAGGGTTCTGCGTTACTTTAGTCTTTAGAGTGCCGCGGAACCCTCGTTGCCGAAAACAATGTAGATGCTTCTACATTTTGAGCTTTTGTTATCAAAGCCAATATGGCAAAAACAAAGAGGGTTCGGCGGCACTTTTGTCTTTAGAGTGCCGCGGAACCCTCGTTGCCGAAAACAATGTAGATGCTTCTACACTTTGAGCTTTTGTTATCAAAGCCAATATGGAAAAAACAACGAGGGTTCCGCGGCACTCTAAAGACTTTAGCCTTTAGAGTGCCGTGGAACCCTCGTTGCCGAAAACAATGTAGATGCTTCTAAACTTTGAGCTTTTGTTATCAAAGCCAATGTGGCAAAAACAACGAGGGTTCGGCGGCACTTTTAGTCTTTAGAGTCCCGCGGAACCCTCATTGCCGAAAACAATGTAGATGCTTCTACACTTTGAGCTTTTGTTATCAAAGCCAATATGGCAAAAACAACGAGGGTTCCGCGGCACTCTAAAGACTTTAGTCTATAGAGTGCCGTGGAACCCTCGTTGCGAAAACAATGTAGATGCTTCTACACTTTGAGCTTTTGTTATCAAAGCCAATATGGCAAAAACAATGAGGGTTCCGCGGCACTTTAATCTTTAGAGTACTGCGGAACCCTCGTTGCCGAGAACAATGTAGATGCTTCTACACTTTGAGCTTTTGTTATCAAAGCCAATATGGCAAAAAAACCGAGGGTTCTGCGGCACTTTACTCTTTAGTGTGCCGCAGAACCCTCGTTGCCGAGAACAATGTAGATGCTTCTACACTTTGAGCTTTTGTTATCAAAGCCAATATGGCAAAAACAACGAGGGTTCCGCGGCACTTTAGTCTTTAGAGTGCCGCGGAACCCTCGTTGCCGAGGAACAATGTAGATGCTTCTACACTTTGAGCTTTTGTTATCAAAGCCAATATGGCAAAAACAACGAGGGTTCCGCGGCACTCGAAAGACTTTAGTCTTTAGAGTGCCGCGGAACCCTCGTTGCCGAAAACAATGTAGATGCTTCTACACATTGAGCTTTTGTTATCAAAGCCAATATGGCAAAAACAACGAGGGTTCCGCGGCACTTTAGTCTTTAGAGTGCCGCGGAACCCTCGTTGCCGAAAACAATGTACATGCTTCTACACTTTGAGCTTTTGTTATCAAAGCCAATATGGCAAAAACAACGAGGGTTCCGTGGCACTCTAAAGACTTTAGCCTTTAGAGTGCCATGGAACCCTCGTTGCCGAAAACAATGTAGATGCTTCTACACTTTGAGCTTTTGTTATCAAAGCCAATATGGCAAAAACAAAGAGGGTTGGGCGGCACTTTTAGTCTTTAGAGTGCCGCGGAACCCTCGTTGCCTAAAACAATGTAGATGATTCTACACTTTGAGCTTTTGCTATCAAAGCCAATATGGCAAAAACAACGAGGGTTCCGCGGCACTTAGTCTTTAGAGTGCCGCGGAACCCTCGTTGCCTAGAACAATGTAGATGCTTCTACACTTTGAGCTTTTGTTATCAAAGCCAATATGGCAAAAACAACGAGGGTTCCGCGGCACTCTAAACACTTTAGTCTTTCGAGTGCGGCGGAACCCTCCTTGAAAAAAACAATGTAGATGCTTCTACACTTTGCGCTTTTTTTATCAAAGCCAATTGGGAAAAAACAATGAGGGTTCCGCGGCACTCTAAAGACTTTAGTCTTTAGAGTGCCGCGGAACCCTCGTTGCCAAGAACAATGTAGATGCTTCTACACTTTGAGCTTTTGTTATCAAAGCCAATATGGCAAAAAAAAGAGGGTTCGGCGGCACTCTAAAGACTTTAGTTTAGTTTGTTATCAAAGCCAATATGGGAAAAACAACGAAGGTTCTGCGTTACTTTAGTCTTTAGAGTGCCGCGGAACCCTCGTTGCCGAAAACAATGGAGATGCTTCTACACTTTGAGCTTTTGTTATCAAAGCCAATATTGCAAAAACAACGAGGGTTCCGCGGCACTCTAAAGATTCTAGTCTTTAGAGTGCCGCGGAACCCTCGCGGAACCCTCGATGCCGAAAACAATGTAGATGCTTCCACACTTTGAGCTTTTGTTATCAAAGCCAATATGGCAAAAACAACGAGGGTTCCGCGGCACTTTAGTCTTTAGAGTGCCGCGGAACCCTCGTTGCCTAGAACAATGTAGATGCTTCTACACTTTGAGCTTTTGTTATCAAAGCCAATATGGCAAAAACAACGAGGGTTCCGCGGCACTCTAAAGACTTTAGTTTAGTTTGTTATCAAAGCCAATATGGGAAAAACAACGAGGGTTCTGCGTTACTTTAGTCTTTAGAGTACCGCGGAACCCTCGTTGCCGAAAACAATGGAGATTCTTCTACACTTTGAGCTTTTGTTATCAAAGCCAATATGGCAAAAACAACGAGGGTTCGGTGACACTCTAAAGATTTTAGTCTTTAGAGTGCCGCGGAAACCTCGTTGCCGAAAACAATGTAGATGCTTCTACACTTTGACCTTTTGTTATCAAAGCCAATATGGCAAAAACAACGAGGGTTCCGTGGCACCCTAAAGACTTTAGTCTTTAGAGTTCCGCGGAACCCTCGTTGCCAAGAACAATGTAGATGCTTCTACACTTTGAGCTTTTGTTATCAAAGCCAATATGGCAAAAACAACGAGGGTTCTGCGGCACTTTAGTCTTTAGAGTGCCGCTGAACTCTCGTTGCCGAAAACAATGGAGATGCTTCTACACTTTGAGTTTTTGTTATCACAGCCAATATGGCAAAAACAACGAGGGTTCCGCGGCACTCTAAACACTTTAGTCTTTAGAGTGCCGCGGAACCCTCTTTGCCAGGAACAATGTAGATGCTTCTACACTTTGAGCTTTTGTTATCAAAGCCAATATGGCAAAAACAACGAGGGTTCCGCGGCACTCTAAAGACTTTAGTCTTTAGAGTGCCGCGGAACCCTCGTTGCCAAGAACAATGTAGATGCTTCTACACTTTTAGCTTTTGTTATCAAAGCCAATATGGCAAAAAAAAAGAGGGTTCGGCGGCACTCTAAAGACTTTAGTTTAGTTTGTTATCAAAGCCAATATGGGAAAACCAACGAAGGTTCTGCGTTACTTTAGTCTTTAGAGTGCCGCGGAACCCTCGTTGCCGAAAACAATGGATATTCTTCTACACTTTGAGCTTTTGTTATCAAAGCCAATATGGCAAAAACAACGAGGGTTCCGCGGCACTCTAAAGATTCTAGTCTTTAGAGTGCCGCGGAACCCTCGTTGCCGAAAACAATGTAGATGCTTCCACACTTTGAGCTTTTGTTATCAAAGCAAATATGGCAAAAACAACGAGGGTTCCGCGGCACTTTAGTCTTTAGAGTGCCGCGGAACCCTCGTTGCCGAGAACAATGTAGATGCTTCTACACCTTGAGCTTTTGTTATCAAAGCCAATATGGAAAAAACAACGAGGGTTCCGCGTCACTTTAGTCTTTAGAGTGCCGCGGAACCCTCTTTGCCCAAAACAATGTAGATGCTTCTACACTTTGAGCTTTTATTATCAAAGCCAATATGGCAAAAACAACGAGGGTTCCGCGGCACTCTAAAGAGTTTAGTCTTTAGAGTGCCGCGGAACCCTCGTTGCCAGGAACAATGTAGATGCTTCTACACTTTGAGCTTTTGTTATCAAAGCCAATATGGCAAAAACAACGAGGGTTCGGCGGCACTCTAAAGACTTTAGTTTTTAGAGTACCGCGGAACCCTCGTTGCGGAAAACAATGTAGATGCTTCTGCACTTTGAGCTTTTGTTATCAAAGCCAATATGGAAAAAACAACGAGGGTTCCGTGGCACTCTAAAGACTTTAGCCTTTAGATTGCCATGGAACCCTCGTTGCCGAAAACAATGTAGATGCTTCTACACTTTGAGCTTTTGTTATCAAAGTCAATATGGCAAAAACAAAGAGGGTTCGGCGGCACTTTTGTCTTTAGAGTGCCGCGGAACCCTCGTTGCCGAAAACAATGTAGATGCTTCTACACTTTGAGCTTTTGCTATCAAAGCCAATATGGCAAAAACAACGAGGGTTCCGCGTCACTCTAAAGACTTTAGTCTTTAGAGTGCCGCGGAACTCTCGTTGCCAAAAACAATGGAGATGCTTCTACACTTTGAGCTTTTGTTATCAAAGCCAATATGTCAAAAACAACGAGGGTTCCGCGGCACTTAGTCTTTAGAGTGCCGCGGAACCCTCGTTGCCTAGAACAATGTAGATGCTTCTACACTTTGAGCTTTTGTTATCAAAGCCAATATGGCAAAAACAACGAGGGTTCCGCGGCACTTTAGTCTTTAGAGTGCCGCGGAACCCTCGTTGCCGAAAACAATGTAAATGCTTCTACACTTTGAGCTTTTATTATCAAAGCCAATATGGCAAAAACAACGAGGGTTCTGCGTTACTTTAGTCTTTAGAGTGCCGCGGAACCCTCGATGCCGAAAACAATGTAGATGCTTCTACATTTTGAGCTTTTGTTATCAAAGCCAATATGGCAAAAACAACAAGGGTTCGGCGGCACTCTAAACACTTTTGTCTTTAGAGTGCCGCGGAACCCTCGTTGCCGAAAACAATGTAGATGCTTCTACTCTTTGAGCTTTTGTTATCAAAGCCAATATGGAAAAAACAACGAGGGTTCCGTGGCACTCTAAAGACTTTAGCCTTTAGAGTGCCGTGGAACCCTCGTTGCCGAAAACAATGTAGATGCTTCTACACTTTGAGCTTTTGTTATCAAAGCCAATATGGCAAAAACAAAGAGGGTTCGGCGGCACTTTAGTCTTTAGAGTGCCGCGGAACCCTCGTTGCCGAAAACAATGTAGATGCTTCTACACTTTGAGCTTTTGCTATCCAAGCCAATATGGCAAAAACAACGAGGGGTCCGCGTCACTCTAAAGACTTTAGTCTTTAGAGTGCCGCGGAACCCTCGTTGCGAAAAACAATGGAGATGCTTCTACACTTTGATCTTTTGTTATCAAAGCCAATATGTCAAAAACAACGAGGGTTCGCGGCACTTAGTCTTTAGAGTGCCGCGGAACCCTCGTTGCCTAGAACAATGTAGATGCTTCTACACTTTGAGCTTTTGTTATCAAAGCCAATATGGCAAAAACAACGAGGCTTCCGCGGCACTTTAGTCTTTAGAGTGCCGCGGAACCCTCGTTGCCGAAAACAATGTAGATGCTTCTACACTTTGAGCTTTTATTATCAAAGCCAATATGGCAAAAACAACGAGGGTTCCGCGGCACTCTAAAGACTTTAGTCTTTAGAGTGCCGCGGAACCCTCGTTGCCAGGAACAATGTAGATGCTTCTACACTTTGAGCTTTTATTATCAAAGCCAATATGGCAAAAACAACGAGGGTTCCGCGACACTCTAAAGACTTTAGTTTTTAGAGTGCCGCGGAACCCTCGTTGCGGAAAACAATGTAGATGCTTCTACACTTTCAGCTTTTGTTATCAAAGCCAATATGGCAAAAACAACGAGGGTTCCGCGGCACGGTAGTCTTTATATTGCCGCGGAACCCTCGTTGCCGAAAACAATGTAGATGCTTCTACACTTTGAGCTTTTGTTATCAAAGCCAATATGGCAAAAACAACGAGGGTTCCGCGGCACTTTAGTCTTTAGAGTGCCGCGGAACCCTCGTTGCCGAAAACAATGTAGATGCTTCTACACTTTGAGCTTTTATTATCAAAGCCAATATGGCAAAAACAACGAGGGTTCCGTCGGCACTCTAAAGACTTTAGTCTTTAGAGTGCCGCAGAACCCTCGTTGCCAGGATCAATGTAGATGCTTCTACACTTTGAGCTTTGTTATCAAAGCCAATATGGCAAAAACAACGAGGGTTCCGCGGCAATTTAGTCTTTAGATTGACGCGGAACCCTAGTTGCCGAGAACAATGTAGATGCTTCTACACTTTGAGCTTTTGTTATCAAAGCCAATATGGCAAAAACAACGAGGGTTCCGCGGCACTTTAGTCTTTAGAGTCCCGCGGAACCCTCGTTGCCGAAAACAATGTAGATGCTTCTACACTTTGAGCTTTTGTTATCAAAGCCAATATGGAAAAAACAACGAGGGTTCCGCGGCAGTTTAGTCTTTAGAGTGCCGCGGAACCCTCGTTGCCGAGAACAATGTAGATGCTTCTACACCTTGAGCTTTTGTTATCAAAGTCAATATGGCAAAGACAACGAGGGTTCCGCGGCACTTTAGTCTTTAGACTGCCGCGGAACCCTCGTTGCCGAAAACAATGTAGATGCTTCTACACTTTGAGCTTTTATTATCAAAGACAATATGGCAAAAACAACGAGGGTTCCGCGGCACTCTAAAGACTTTAGTCTTTAGAGTGCCGCAGAACCCTCGTTGCGGAAAACAATGTAGATGCTTCTACACTTTGAGCTTTTGTTATCAAAGCCAATATGGCAAAAACAACGAGGGTTCGGCGGCACTCTAAAGAATTTAGTCTTTAGAGTGCCGCGGAACCCTCGTTGCCAGGAACAATGTATATGCTTCTACACTTTGAGCTTTTGTTATCAAAGCCAATATGGCAAAAACAACGAGGGTTCCGTGGCACTCTAAAGACTTTAGCCTTTAGAGTGCCGTGGAACCCTCGTTGCCGAAAACAATGTAGATGCTTCTACACTTTGAGCTTTTGTTATCAAAGCCAATATGGCAAAAACAAAGAGGGTTCGGCGGCACTTTTGTCTTTAGAGTGCCGCGGAACCCTCGTTGCCGAAAACAATGTAGATGCTTCTACACTTTGAGCTTTTGCTATCAAAGCCAATATGGCAAAAACAACGAGGGTTCTGCGTTACTTTAGTCTTTAGAGTGCCGCGGAACCCTCGTTGCGGAAAACAATGTAGATGCTTCTACACTTTGAGCTTTTATTATCAAAGCCAATATGGCAAAAACAACGAGGGTTCGGCGGCACTCTAAAGACTTTAGTTTAGTTTGTTATCAAAGCCAATATGGCAAAAACAACGAGGGTTCTGCGGCACTTTAGTCTTTAGAGTGCCGCTGAACTCACTTTGCCGAAAACAATGGAGATGCTTCTACACTTTGAGCTTTTGTTATCAAAGCCAATATGGCAAAAACAACGACGGTTCCGCGGCACTTTAGTCTTTAGAGTGCCGCGGAACCCTCGTTGCCAAGAACAATGTAGATGCTTCTACACCTTGAGCTTTTGTTATCAAAGCCAATATGGCAAAAACAACGAGGGTTCCGCGGCACTTTAGTCTTTAGAGTGCCGCGGAACCCTCGTTGCTGAAAACAATGTAGATGCTTCTACACTTTGAGCTTTTGTTATCAAAGCCAATATGGCAAAAACAACGAGGGTTCCGCGGCACTCTAAAGACTTTAGTCTTTAGAGTGCCGCGGAACCCTCGTTGCCAGGAACAATGTAGATGCTTCTACACTTTGAGCTTTTGTTATCAAAGCCAATATGGCAAAAACAACGAGGGTTCCGCGGCACTCTAAAGACTTTAGTCTTAAGAGTGCCGCGGAACCCTCGTTGCGAAAAACAATGTAGATGCTTCTTCATTTGAGCTTTTGTTATCAAAGCCAATATGGCAAAAACAACGAGGGTTCGGCGGCACTCTAAAGACTTTAGTTTAGTTTGTTATCAAAGCCAATATGGCAAAAACAACGAGGCTTCTGCGTTACTTTAGTCTTTAGAGTGCCGCGGAACCCTCGTTGCCGAAAACAATGTAGATGCTTCTTCATTTGAGCTTTTGTTATCAAAGCCAATATGGCAAAAACAAAGAGGGTTCGGCGGCACTTTTGTCTTTAGAGTGCCGCGGAACCCTCATTGCCGAAAAAATGTAGATGCTTCTACACTTTGAGCTTTTGTTATCAAAGCCAATATGGAAAAACAACGAGGGTTCCGTGGCACTCTAAAGACTTTAGCCTTTAGAGTGCCGTGGAACCCTCGTTGCCGAAAACAATGTAGATGCTTCTACACTTTGAGCTTTTGTTATCAAAGCCAATATGGCAAAAACAAAGAGGGTTCGGCGGCACTTTTGTCTTTAGAGTGCCGCGGAACCCTCGTTGCCGAAAACAATGTAGATGCTTCTACACTTTGAGCTTTTGCTATCAAAGCCAATATGGCAATAACAACGAGGGTTCTGCGTTACTTTAGTCTTTAGAGTGCCGCGGAACCCTCGTTGCGGAAAACAATGTAGATGCTTCTACACTTTGAGCTTTTATTATCAAAGCCAATATGGCAAAAACAACGAGGGTTCCGCGGCACTCTAAAGACTTTAGTCTTTAGAGTGCCGCAGAACCCTCGTTGCGGAAAACAATGTAGATGCTTCTACACTTTGAGCTTTTGTTATCAAAGCCAATATGGCAAAAACAATGAGGGTTCCGAGGCACTCTAAAGAATTTAGTCTTTAGAGTGCCGCGGAACCCTCGTTACCAGGAACAATGTAGATGCTTCTACACTTTGAGCTTTTGTTATCAAAGCCAATATGGCAAAAACAACGACGGTTCTGCGGCATTCTAAAGACTTTAGTCTTTAGAGTTCCGCTGAACCCTCGTTGCGGAAAACAATGGAGATGCTTCTACACATTGAACTTTTGTTATCAAAGCCAATATGGCAAAAACAACGAGGGTTCTGCGTTACTTTAGTCTTTAGAGTGCCGCGGAACCCTCGTTGCGGAAAACAATGTAGATGCTTCTACATTTTAAGCATTTGTTATCAAAGCCAATATGGCAAAAACAACGAGGGTTCGGCGGCACTCTAAAGACTTTAGTTTAGTTTGTTATCAAAGCCAATATGGCAAAAACAACGAGGGTTCTGCGGCACTTTAGTCTTTAGAGTGCCGCTGAACTCACTTTGCCGAAAACAATGGAGATGCTTCTACACTTTGAGCTTTTGTTATCAAAGCCAATATGGCAAAAACAACGACGGTTCCGCGGCACTTTAGTCTTTAGAGTGCCGCGGAACCCTCGTTGCCAAGAACAATGTAGATGCTTCTACACCTTGAGCTTTTGTTATCAAAGCCAATATGGCAAAAACAACGAGGGTTCCGCAGCACTTTAGTCTTTAGAGTGCCGCGGAACCCTCGTTGCCGAAAACAATGTAGATGCTTCTACACTTTGAGCTTTTATTATCAAAGCCAATATGGCAAAAACAACGAGGATTCCGCGGTACTCTAAAGACTTTAGTCTTTAGAGTGCCGCGGAACCCTCGTTTCCAGGATCAATGTAGATGCTTCTACACTTTGAGCTTTTGTTATCAAAGCCAATATGGACAAAACAACGAGGGTTCCGCGGCACTCTAAAGACTTTAGTCTTAAGAGTGCCGCGGAACCTCGTTGCGGAAAACAATGTAGATGCTTCTATACTTTGAGCTTTTGTTATCAAAGCCAATATGGCAAAAACAACGAGGGTTCTGTGTTACTTTAGCCTTTAGAGTGCCGTGGAACCCTCGTTGCCGAAAACAATGTAGATGCTTCTACACTTTGAGCTTTTGTTATCAAAGCCAATATGGCAAAAACAAAGAGGGTTCGGCGGCACTTTTGTCTTTAGAGTGCCGCGGAACCCTCGTTGCCGAAAACAATGTAGATGCTTCTACACTTTGAGCTTTTGCTATCAAAGCCAATATGGCAATAACAACGAGGGGTCTGCGTTACTGTAGACTTTAGAGTGGCGCGGAACCATCGTTGCGGAAAACAATGAAGATGCTTCTACACTTTCTGCTTTTATTATCAAAGCCAATATGTCAAAACAACGAGGGTTCCGCGGCACTCTAAAGACTTTAGTCTTTAGAGTGCCGCAGAACCCTCGTTGCGGAAAACAATGTAGATGCTTCTACACTTTGAACTTTTGTTATCAAAGCCAATATGGCAAAAACAACGAGGGTTCCGCGGCACTCTAAAGACTTTAGTCTTTAGAGTGCCGCGGAACCCTCGTTGCGGAAAACAATGTAGATGCTTCTACACATTGAACTTTTGTTATCAAAGCCAATATGGCAAAAACAACGAGGGTTCTGCGTTACTTTAGTGTTTAGAGTGCCGCGGAACCCTCGTTGCGGAAAACAATGTAGATGCTTCTACATTTTAAGCATTTGTTATCAAAGCCAATATGGCAAAAACAACGAGGGTTCGGCGGCACTCTAAAGACTTTAGTTTAGTTTGTTATCAAAGCCAATATGGCAAAAACAACGAGGGTTCTGCGGCACTTTAGTCTTTAGAGTGCCGCTCAACTCACTTTGCCGAAAACAATGGAGATGCTTCTACACTTTGAGCTTTTGTTATCAAAGCCAATATGGCAAAAACAACGACGGTTCCGCGGCACTTTAGTCTTTAGAGTGCCGCGGAACCCTCGTTGCCAAGAACAATGTAGATGCTTCTACACCTTGAGCTTTTGTTATCAAAGCCAATATGGCAAAAACAACGAGGGTTCCGCGGCACTTTAGTCTTTAGAGTGCCGCGGAACCCTCGTTGCCGAAAACAATGTAGATGCTTCTACACTTTGAGCTTTTATTATCAAAGCCAATATGGCAAAAACAACGAGGGTTCCGCGGCACTCTAAAGACTTTAGTCTTTAGAGTGCCGCGGAACCCTCGTTGCCAGGATCAATGTAGATGCTTCTACACTTTGAGCTTTTGTTATCAAAGCCAATATGGCAAAAACAACGAGGGTTCTGTGTTACTTTAGTCTTTAGAGTGCCGCGGAACCCTCGTTGCGGAAAACAATGTAGATGCTTCTACATTTTGAGCTTTTGTTATCAAAGCTAATATGGCAAAAACAACAAGGGTTCGGCGGCACTCTAAAGACTTTAGTCTTTAGAGTGACGCGGAACTCTCGTTGCCGAAAACAAGGGAGATGCTTCTACACTTTGAGCTTTTGTTATCAAAGCCAATATGGCAAAAACAACGAGGGTTCGGCGGCACTCTAAAGACTTTAGTTTAGTTTGTTATCAAAGCCAATATGGCAAAAACAACGAGGTTTCTGCGTTACTTTAGTCTTTAGAGTGCCGCGGAACCCTCGTTGCCGAAAACAATGTAGATGCTTCTTCATTTGAGCTTTTGTTATCAAAGCCAATATGGCAAAAACAAAGAGGGTTCGGCGGCACTTTTGTCTTTAGAGTGCCGCGGAACCCTCATTGCCGAAAACAATGTAGATGCTTCTACACTTTGAGCTTTTGTTATCAAAGCCAATATGGCAAAAACAACGAGGGTTCCGTGGCACTCTAAAGACTTTAGCCTTTAGAGTGCCGTGGAACCCTCGTTGCCGAAAACAATGTAGATGCTTCTACACTTTGAGCTTTTGTTATCAAAGCCAATATGGCAAAAACAAAGAGGGTTCGGCGGCACTTTTGTCTTTAGAGTGCCGCGGAACCCTCGTTGCGGAAAACAATGTAGATGCTTCTACACTTTGAGCTTTTGCTATCAAAGCCAATATGGCAATAACAACGAGGGTTCTGCGTTACTTTAGTCTTTAGAGTGCCGCGGAACCCTCGTTGCGGAAAATAATGTAGATGCTTCTACACTTTGAGCTTTTATTATCAAAGCCAATATGGCAAAAACAACGAGGGTTCGGCGGCACTCTAAAGGCTTTAGTCTTTAGAGTGCCACAGAACCCTCGTTGCGGAAAACAATGTAGATTCTTCTACACTTTGAGCTTTTGTTATCAAAGCCAATATGGCAAAAACAACGAGGGTTCCGCGGCACTCTAAAGAATTTATTCTTTAGAGTGCCGCGGAACCCTCGTTGCCAAGAACAATGTAGATGCTTCTACACTTTGAGCTTTTGTTATCAAAGCCAATATGGCAAAAACAACGACGGTTCTGCGGCATTCTAAAGACTTTAGTCTTTAGAGTTCCGCTGAACCCTCGTTGCGGAAAACAATGGAGATGCTTCTACACATTGAACTTTTGTTATCAAAGCCAATATGGCAAAAACAAGGAGGGTTCTGCGTTACTTTAGTCTTTAGAGTGCCGCGGAACCCTCGTTGCCAAAAACAATGTAGATGCTTCTTCATTTGAGCTTTTGTTATCAAAGCCAATATTGCAAAAACAATGAGGGTTCGGCGGCACTTTTGTCTTTAGAGTGCCGCGGAACCCTCATTGCCGAAAACAATGTAGATGCTTCTACACTTTGAGCTTTTGTTATCAAAGCCAATATGGCAAAAACAACGAGGGTTCCGTGGCACTCTAAAGACTTTAGCCTTTAGAGTGCCGTGGAACCCTCGTTGCCGAAAACAATGTAGATGCTTCTACACTTTGAGCTTTTGTTATCAAAGCCAATATGGCAAAAACAAAGAGGGTTCGGCGGCACTTTTGTCTTTAGAGTGCCGCGGAACCCTCGTTGCCGAAAACAATGTAGATGCTTCTACACTTTGAGCTTTTGCTATCAAAGCCAATATGGCAAAAACAAAGAGGGTTCTGCGTTACTTTAGTCTTTAGAGTGCCGCGGAACCCTCGTTGCGGAAAACAATGTAGATGCTTCTACACTTTGAGCTTTTGTTATCAAAGCCAATATGGCAAAAACAACGAGGGTTCTGCGTTACTTTAGTCTTTAGAGTGCCGCGGAACCCTCGTTGCCAGGAACAATGTAGATGCTTCTACACTTTGAGCTTTTGTTATCAAAGCCAATATGGCAAAAACAACAAGGGTTCGGCGGCACTTTTGTCTTTAGCGTGCCGCGGAACCCTCGTTGCCGAAAACAATGTAGATGCTTCTACATTTCGAGCTTTTGTTATCAAAGCCAATATGGAAAAAACAACGAGGGTTCGGCGGCACTTTAGTCTTTAGAGTGCCGCTGAACTCACTTTGCCGAAAACAATGGAGATGCTTCTACACTTTGAGCTTTTGTTATCAAAGCCAATATGGCAAAAACAACGACGGTTCCGCGGCACTTTAGTCTTTAGAGTGCCGCGGAACCCTCGTTGCCAAGAACAATGTAGATGCTTCTACACCTTGAGCTTTTGTTATCAAAGCCAATATGGCAAAAACAACGAGGGTTCCGCGGCACTTTAGTCTTTAGAGTGCCGCGGAACCCTCGTTGCCGAAAACAATGTAGATGCTTCTACACTTTCAGCTTTTGTTATCAAAGCCAATATGGCAAAAAAAACGATTGTTCCGCGGCACTCTAAAGACCTTAGTCTTTAGAGTGCCGCGGAACCCTCGTTGCCAGGAACAATGTAGATGCTTCTACACTTTGAGCTTTTGTTATCAAAGCCAATATGGCAAAAACAACGAGGGTTCCGCGGCACTCTAAAGACTTTAGTCTTAAGAGTGCCGCGGAACCCTCGTTGCGGAAAACAATGTAGATGCTTCTACACTTTGAGCTTTTGTTATCAAAGCCAATATGGCAAAAACAACGAGGGTTCTGTGTCACTTTAGTCTTTAGAGTGCCGCGGAACCCTCGTTGCGGAAAACAATGTAGATGCTTCTACATTTTGAGCTTTTGTTATCAAAGCTAATATGGCAAAAACAACAAGGGTTCGGCGGCACTCTAAAGACTTTAGTCTTTAGAGTGACGCGGAACTCTCGTTGCCGAAAACAAGGGAGATGCTTCTACACTTTGAGCTTTTGTTATCAAAGCCAATATGGCAAAAACAACGAGGGTTCGGCGGCACTCTAAAGACTTTAGTTTAGTTTGTTATCAAAGCCAATATGGCAAAAACAACGAGGGTTCTGCGTTACTTTAGTCTTTAGAGTGCCGCGGAACCCTCGTTGCCGAAGACAATGTAGATGCTTCTTTATTTGAGCTTTTGTTATCAAAGCCAATATGGCAAAAACAAAGAGGGTTCGGCGGCACTTTTGTCTTTAGAGTGCCGCGGACCCTCATTGCCGAAAACAATGTAGATGCTTCTACACTTTGAGCTTTTGTTATCAAAGCCAATATGGCAAAAACAACGAGGGTTCCGTGGCACTCTAAAGATTCTAGTCTTTAGAGTGCCGCGGAACCCTCGTTGCCGAAAACAATGTAGATGCTTCTACACTTTGAGCTTTTGTTATCAAAGCCAATATGGCAAAAACAACGAGGGTTCCGCGGCACTCTAAAGACTTTAGTCTTCAGAGTGCCGCGCGGAACCCTCGGGGCCAAGAACACTGTAGATGCTTCTACACTTTGTGGTTTTGTTATCAAAGCAAATATGGCAAAAACAACGAGGGTTCCGCGGCACTCTAAAGAATCTAGTCTTTAGAGTGCCGCGGAACCCTCGTTGCTGAAAACAATGTAGATGCTTCTACACTTTGAGCTTTTGTTATCAAAGCCAATATGGAAAAAACAACGAGGGTTCCGCGCCCTCTAAAGATTCTAGTCTTTAGAGTGCCGCGGAACCCTCGTTGCTGAAAACAATGTAGATGCTTCTACACTTTCAGCTTTTGTTATCAAAGCCAATTTGGCAAAAACAACTCGGGTTCCGCGGCAATTTAGTCTTTAGAGTGCCGCGGAACACTCGTTGCCAGGAACAATGTAGATGCTTCTACACTTTGAGCTTTTGTTAACAAAGCCAATATGGCAAAAACAACGAGGGTTCCGCGTTACTTTAGTCTTTAGAGTGCCGCGGAACCCTCGTTGCGGAAAACAATGTAGATGATTCTACATTTTGAGCTTTTGTTATCAAAGCCAATATGGCAAAAACAACAAGGGTTCGGCGGCACTCTAAAGACTTTAGTTTAGTTTGTTATCAAAGCCAATATGGCAAAAACAACGAGGGTTCTGCGTTACTTTAGTCTTTAGAGTGCCGCGGAACCCTCGTTGCGGAAAACAATGTAGATGCTTCTACATTTTGAGCTTTTGTTATCAAAGCCAATATGGCAAAAACAAAGAGGTTTCGGCGGCACTTTTGTCTTTAGAGTGCCGCGGAACCCTCGTTGCCGAAAACAATGTAGATGCTTCTACACTTTGAGCTTTTGTTATCAAAGCCAATATGGAAAAAACAACGAGGGTTCCGTGGCACTCTAAAGACTTTAGCCTTTAGAGTGCCGTGGAACCCTCGTTGCCGAAAACAATGTAGATGCTTCTACACTTTGAGCTTTTGTTATCAAAGCCAATATGGCAAAAACAAAGAGGGTTTGGCGGCACTTTTGTCTTTAGCGTGCCGCGGAACCCTCGTTGCCGAAAACAATGTAGATGCTTCTACACTTTGAGCTTTTGTTATCAAAGCCAATATGGCAAAAACAACGTGGGTTCTGCGTTACTTTAGTCTTTAAAGTGCCGCGGAACCCTCGTTGCCGAAAACAATGTAGATGCTTCTACATTTCGAGCTTTTGTTATCAAAGCCAATATGGAAAAAACAACGAGGGTTCCGCGGCACTCTAAAGACTTTAGTCTTTAGAGTGCCGCGGAACCCTCGTTGCCAATAACAATGTAGATGCTTCTACACTTTGAGCTTTTGTTATCAAAGCCAATATGGCAAAAACAACGAGGGTTCTGCGGCACTTTAGTCTTTAGAGTGCCGCTGAACTCTCGTTGCCGAAAACAATGGAGATGCTTCTACACTTTGAGCTTTTGTTATCAAAGCCAATATGGCAAAAACAACGAGGGTTCCGCGGCACTCTAAAGATTAAAGTCTTTAGAGTGCCGCGGAACCCTCGTTGCGAAAACAATGTAGATGCTTCTACATTTTAAGCTTTTGTTATCAAAGCCAATATGGCAAAAACAACGAGGATTCGGCGGCACTCTAAAGACTTTAGTTTAGTTTGTTATCAAAGCCAATATGGCAAAAACAACGAGGGTTCTGCGTTACTTTAGTCTTTAGAGTGCCGTGGAACCCTCGTTGCCGAAAACAATGTAGATGCTTCTACACTTTGAGCTTTAGTTATCAAAGCCAATATGGCAAAAACAACGAGGATTCTGCGGCACTTTAGTCTTTAGAGTGCCGCGGAACCCTCGTTGCCGAAAACAATGGAGATGCTTCTACACTTTGAGCTTTTGTTATCAAAGCCAATATGGCAAAAACAACGAGGGTTCCGCGTCACTCTAAATTCTTTAGTCTTTAGAGTGCCACGGAACCCTCATTGCCGAGAACAATGTAGATGCTTCTACACTTTGAGCTTTTGTTATCAAAGCCAATATGGCAAAAACAACGAGGGTTCCGTGGCACTCTAAAGATTCTAGTCTTTAGAGTGCCGCGGAACCCTCGTTGCCGAAAACAATGTAGATGCTTCTACACTTTGAGCTTTTGTTAACAACGCAAATTTGGAAAAAACAACGTGGGTCCGGCGCAACTCTAAAGACTTTAGTCTTCAGAGTGCCGCGGAACCCTCGTTGCCAAGAACAATGTAGATGCTTCTACACTTTGAGCTTTTGTTATCAAAGCCAATATGGCAAAAACAACGAGGGTTCCGCGGCACTCTAAAGATTCTAGTCTTTAGAGTGCCGCGGAACCCTCGTTGCTGAAAACAATGTAGATGCTTCTACACTTTGAGCTTTTGTTATCAAAGCCAATATGGCAAAAACAACGAGGGATCCGCGGCACTCTAAAGACTTTTAGTCTTTAGAGTGCCGCGGAACCCTCGTTGCCGAAAACAATGTAGATGCTTCTACACTTTGAGCTTTTGTTATCAAAGCCAATATGGCAAAAACAACGAGGGTTCCGCGGCACTTTAGTCTTTAGAGTGCCGCGGAACCCTCGTTGCCGAAAACAATGTAGATGCTTCTACACTTTGAGCTTTTGTTATCAAAGCCAATATGGCAAAAACAACGAGGGTTCCGCGGCACTTTAGTCTTTAGAGTGCCGCGGAACCCTCGTTGCCGAAAACAATGTAGATGCTTCTACACTTTGAGCTTTTGTTATCAAAGCCAATATGGCAAAAACAACGAGGGTTCCGCGGCACTTTAGTCTTTAGAGTGCCGCGGAACCCTCGTTGCCGAAAACAATGTAGATGCTTCTACACTTTGAGCTTTTGTTATCAAAGCCAATATGGCAAAAACAACGAGGGTTCCGCGGCACTCTAAAGACTTTAGTCTTTAGAGTGCCGCGGAACCCTCGTTGCGGAAAACAATGTAGATGCTTCTACACTTTGAGCTTTTGTTATCAAAGCCAATATGGCAAAAACAACGAGGGTTCTGCGTTACTTTAGTCTTTAGAGTGCCGCAGAACCCTCGTTGCGGAAAACAATGTAGATGCTTCTACATTTTGAGCTTTTGTTATCAAAGCCAATATGGCAAAAACAACAAGGGTTCGGCGGCACTCTAAAGACTTTAGTCTTTAGAGTGCCGCGGAACTCTCGTTGCCGAAAACAAGGGAGATGCTTCTACACTTTGAGCTTTTGTTATCAAAGCCAATATGGCAAAAACAACGAGGGTTCGGCGGCACTTTTGTCTTTAGATTGCCGCGGAACCCTCGTTGCCGAAAACAATGTAGATGCTTCTACACTTTGAGCTTTTATTATCAAAGCCAATATGGAAAAAACAACGAGGGTTCCGTGGCACTCTAAAGACTTTAGCCTTTAGAGTGCCGTGGAACCCTCGTTGCCGAAAACAATGTAGATGCTTCTACACTTTGAGCTTTAGTTATCAAAGCCAATATGGCAAAAACAACGAGGATTCTGCGGCACTTTAGTCTTTAGAGTGCCGCGGAACCCTCGTTGCCGAAAACAATGGAGATGCTTCTACACTTTGAGCTTTTGTTATCAAAGCCAATATGGCAAAAACAACGAGGGTTCCGCGTCACTCTAAATTCTTTAGTCTTTAGAGTGCCACGGAACCCTCATTCCGAGAACAATGTAGATGCTTCTACACCTTGAGCTTTTGTTATCAAAGCCAATATGACAAAAACAACGAGGGTTCCGCGGCACTTTAGTCTTTAGAGTGCCGCGGAACCCTCGTTGCCGAAAACAATGTAGATGCTTCTACACTTTGAGCTTTTGTTATCAAAGCCAATATGGCAAAAACAACGAGAGTTCCGTGGCACTCTAAAGACTTTAGCC
>NW_027131439.1:0-24193 GCF_026122565.2 Emydura macquarii macquarii
AACGAGTAATGATCAATGGCTCCATGTCTAGCTGGTAACCGGTCACAAGCGGAGTGCCCCAGGGGTCGGTCCTGAGGCCGCTTTTGTTCAACATCTTCATTAATGATCTGGAGGATGGGGTAGATTGCACCCTCAGCAAGTTTGCAGATGACACTAAGCTGGGGGGAGTGGTAGACACCCTGGAAGGTAGGGATAGGATACAGAAGGACCTAAACAAACTGGAGGATTGGGCCAAAAGAAATCTGATGAGGTTCAACAAGGACAAGTGCAGAGTCCTGCACCTAGGACGGAAGAATCCCATGCACAGCTACAGACTGGGGACCGACGGGCTAGGCAGCAGTTCTGCAGAAAAGGACATGGGGGTAACAGTGGATAAAAAGCTGGATATGAGTCAGCAGTGTGCCCTGGTTGCCAAGAAGGCTAATGGCATATTGGGCTGCATTAGTAGGAGCATTGCCAGCATATCGAGGGAAGTGATCATTCCCCTCTGTTTGGCATTGGTGAGGCCACATTTGAAGTATTGTGTCCAGTTTTGGGCCCCCCATTACAAAAAGGATGTGGAGAAGTTGGAGAGAGTCCAGCGGAGGGCAACAAAAATGATGAGGGGGCTGGAGCACAAGACTTATGAGGAGAGGCTGAGGGAACTAGGCTTGTTTAGTCTGCAAAAGAGAAGAATGAGGGGGGATTTGATAGCAGCCTTTAACTACCTGAAAGGGGGTTCCAGGGAGGATGGGGCTAGGCTGTTCTCAGTGGTGGCAGATGACAGAACTAGGAGCAACGGTCTCAAGTTGCAGTGGGGGAGGTCTAGGTTGGACATTGGGAAAAAATTTTTCACCAGGAGGGTGGTGAAGCACTGGAATGGGTTACCTAGGGAGGTGGTGGAAGCTCCATCTTTAGAGGTTTTTAAGCTGCAGCTTGACAAAACCCTGGCTGTGATGATTTAGCTGAGGTTAGTCCTGCTCTGAGCAGGGGGTTAGAGTTGGAAGGGACCTCAGGAGGTATCTAGTCCGTGATTCTATGAAACAATCCTACCAGCAATGTGCCCCTGCCATTCCTGTACCATTCAGGAAGCCCCGTGGAGTTTGGGTTCCACAGAAGGAGCTGGGGTGTTCTCAGCATTTCTGATGCAGCTGATCCCAGTGATAACACCCCAGCTCTGTGGTTTTGGTGGCACGGCTACAACTGGACCCACACCGCTCTGTGGGGTAGAGGCTTCTTTTTCCCACATTTGTTTACCTAATTAGTTTATACAATGAGCAAGTTTCTACAAGGCTCCATGTTCGGCTAATGAGACAGACTCACCCTGTTCTACCCTGCACCAAGCAGTGCAGTTACATGGTGATCAAAGACTGAAGCAAACATGACAGCAGAAGAGGGCTCGTCACTGATGTCTGGTCACAGATGGAGTTTTAGAATTTCTTGGAAATTTTAGCTACATAAAGTGTTAGATAAACCCTCTGCTAATGTCTAAAAAGGGGAATGTTGTTTCTATTGGTTCCTTCTGGCAGCTGATGCCAGCCTCTGAATCTATATATTTCCCTGCCACTGCTTTGTTCTCACTTGCAAGACACAGAGCAGCTCAGGCAGATTGGTCAGGTGCAGCTGGTGTAGTCTTAGGAGACTAGGGGTCAGGAGAGCAATGAAGAGACATCTTTCTACTCAGCTACTTTGGCTGCTCCTCTTCTCTCTTCAGACCACCCTGGGAAAGTGCTTGATTTATTTCACTAAATGACCTGGGCAGACTAGTACTAGGAAGATACTTTTGATTCCGCTAGAATCAGGGGCTTTATTCCAGAAATCAATGCAAAAAAGGGCAAGAAGGCAATCAAGGTAAAGTAAATGTGTGTCTCTGATCCTCTCCCATAGGTTATTCTGAGAAGAGGAGGATTAATTCAATTGCAATAATGATACTGTAGGGCCGGTGGTCCTTTCCGGCCTGGTCGCTGTGGCCCTTCCTCGGGCCCAGGCTCTGAGGAAGGCCACTGCACCTTCCAACACATACATTTGATCCAGACACAGACTACGTGTATTTTATAAAATATCCCATTCTTGTAGCACTGTTAGCACTAACTGTCAGAGTTAGATTTAGTGAAACTAATGGCTTCAGTTCTTAGAAATCTCTGATAAACAAACAAACCAACCACAAGAAAAGCAAAGTGGGCTTCTATATTCTGAACTCCAGCCTCCTTGCCCTGTCCAGCTCTGTGCCTCTGTCTGGGACCTTTGAATAACTGCAGATATGCAGTCCATACAATTTAAAAGAACACTGCTGTGCTGTGCTGTGTTGTGCGTGTCAATAGTGCTGGGTCAACTTCAGCAGGGTTTGAATGGTGCGTGTGCCAGGACATTGAATTGTCCAGTCGTACAGTACAGCTGTCTGAAACATGGAATTTCCCTTTAATGACTTCAGCAGTTTGTTTCCTCCCAATTTGGGATGAAAAGACACATTTTTGAAATTTTTCTTTATGCTGAAATTCTGGAAACATTTCATTTCCGATTTTGACACACTGCAAACTGAAAACGTCAATCCAAAACATTTTGAGTTGAAAATGTCAATCCAAAATGATTTGTAATTTTAAACCTGTTTTATCTTGACAATATTGCAGTGAATTGTTCTGACCCATTTCGACTTGGAACAGGAAGTTGACTGGCGGCCATTTTGACTTCTAATTTCACTGCAGCACTGCAGGAAAGGGAGGGTATAAGGAGGATATAGTTTTAATTTCTCAAGAAAAAATAAAAATATAAAACCTTCTTTGGAATGGGGGATGAGGAGACTGAGGTGGGAGTGAGGGGAGGAAGCAGAGTGTGGGGCTGGTGGAGGAGGAAGACCCTTGCCACTCCATGAGGCAATGCTGCACCGTCTGGAAACTCCCCAGCTCCTCCCCCTTGCCCGGCACGGGGCAGCCTACAGCACTTTCTCCCGGTCCTGACCCAGAGGAGTGGAACTGGGTGTGCTTGCACCTGCAGGCCATGAGGGAGCTGGTGACCCAGCTGCTTTTCTCAGTGGGGAGAGACAGGGAGGAGGTACACATTTGCGCTAGGGCACTGTGGGAGCATAAGGAGGCAGTTGGAGGCCAGGAAAGGGCTGTGGAGGTCCAGAAACACTTCTAGGTGTGTGTTAAGGAATGGAGGGAGACATTCCTGAAGTGGTGGGCGGAGGCTACCACCCAGCTTCTGAGCCAGGCTGTAGCCTCAGGAACTGAGTTGGCCCTGGTCCTACCCATGGAGGAGGACGAGGATATAAGCATTTGTTCTTTGTTGCTTATTTGTTCCTCATGGTATGAGACTATGTCTACACTTGCCACAAATTTGACAGCAGTTGATGGGAGATACGCAAGATACATAGAGTAGCTTGCATATCTCCTGTCGATTTCCTAACTTCTATTTACTACTGTCTTCAGTTTGCTGCGCCGACAGAAAATGGCCTCCCATCGACGCAGCGTTACTCCATCTGGTGAAGGTGGATTAGTAGCGTTGGTTTCTGGGGTGATTGAGCGGGTCTCCGCTTCCACTCAATCGATTGGGATAAATCGATCTGATGGCTGTGAATTTGCCGCCATCAGTGTAGACATAGCCATAGAATCATAGAAGATTAGGGTTGGAAGGGATCTCAGAAGGTCATCCAGTCCAACCCCCTGCTCAAAGCAGGACTAACCCCAATTCAATCAATGTGGTTAATTAAGTCAGTTCTGTTTCTCTGATCCTTCCCTGGGGACGGCTCCTTGATGCAGTAGGTGCACTCCAGCATGTGTGTTCCCGTGACTGGAGAGCTGTGCTGGCAGGAGTTTGACTCCTGGTAGGGCTAAAGCTGGAGAGATCGCAAGGTAGCAACCAGATGAAAAACAGCCGACTGGACACCCAGGTTGGAGGTGGGGTGATACGGCAACAATCCATCCTTGTAAAAATGTTAAATTATAGAAACACAAGAGGGCAGTCATTCCTGCAAAGAGTACCACAAACAGCGAAGGCAGAGCATTGTTCATGCCTTATGCCATATCTAAGCAACTGTGATTTGCTTAGCATCTCCCCCTCCTTCTCCTCCTTTGTGGGAGTTGGGTGTGTCCCTGATCATCACTCCTTTGCTATGCTGATATAGACTTTCTAAAGAAACCATTCTGGAGTCAATAATTATTCATTGTCAACAAACTTTTGTTTTATTTAGGTAACTGTTGTCCAAAACAACACATGGGAAATATTATTGATAACTTCTACTTCCTATTTGTAGGGTGGGGTAAAGTTACAGCACAAGTGATCCCAAATCCTCACAATATATTCCCCCTTCTGATCTTCCCAAATACCTTGTGCAAACACTCCACCCACCTACCCTGTGGACTTTACACTGAAACCAGAAACAGATTAGAGGGGAGGAAAATTCTGAAAATCTCTGTGTGGAATTGTTCTGTGAACATGAAACACATATAACAGTAAATAAACCAAATGTAGTGCCAAACCAATTGCCCACGTTGTTTGGGGGGAAGAGGGGAAGTTAAACAGGAAAGAAAAGTGTGTGTGTCTCCTCCTCACACAATTCCTCCCAACTAAAGTTACCTCTTCCCCACCCCCAAAAACGTCAACGCTGCAAAGATAGCAGCAACATTAGCGCTGTAAACATGAACACACCGAGTAAACCAAACATTGTGAAAAACAAGTGGCCGTTCCACAGTATTTGGAACTGAACAAAGTTAAAGGCAAGAGGTGGGGAACAGGAGGAGATGTTTCTTCAGACAACTCCTCCCACCACCACCGCAAGGGTCATCTAGTCTAACCCCCTGCCACGATGCAAGATTTGTAACCTCTTTCTGAAATCCTCCAGTGAAGGAGATTTCACGACCTCCCTAGGCAGTTTGTTCCGTTGTCCTACTGTTCTTACAGTTGGGAAGATTTTCCTGAGATTTCATCCAAATCAGCTACGCTGTAGTTTGAACTCATTGCCTCTTGTCCTGGCCTCCGTGGTAAGCGAGAACAACTTTTCTCCATCTTTCTATGGCAGCCTTTCAGGTATTTGAAGACCGCCATCATGTCCCATCTTAATCTCCTCTTTTCCAAATTAAACATACCCAGTCCTTCAGCTTTTGCTTATCTGGCTTGCATTCCATCCCTTTGATCATCTTCCTTGCTCACCTCTGGAAACTTTCCAGTTTCTCTACATCCTTTTTATGCATCGGTGACCAAAACTGGACACAATGTTCCAGATGAGGCCTAACTGGCACTGAGTAGGGCGGTACTATCACCTCATGACTTGCATACTATGGCTCTGCTAATGCAACCCAAAATTGCATTGCTGACTCATGCTGAGGCTGTGACCCATCACAACTCCCAGATCCCTCTCAGCAGCACTTCTGCGAAGCCAGTTATCCCGCATTCTGTATTTGTGCATTTGGTTTTTCTTTTCTAAGTGTAGCACCTTACATTTGTTTTGTTGAAATTCATTTTGTTGTCTATAGCCCCATTCTCCTATTTATCAAGATCCCGCTGAATTTTAGCTCTATCCTCAAAAGTGTTTGCAACAGCCCCAGCTTTGTGTCATCTGCAAATCTGATCAGTATGCTCTCTACTCCTACATCCAGGTCAGCAATAAAAATGTTAAACAGCAGCAGACACACAACAGATATGAGTGGAACCCCACTTGAGACCTCCCTCCAAGCTGACATCAGTCCATTGTTACTCTTCATTTCTGGTTGTTTAACTAATTATGTATCCACTTAATTGTAGTTCCACTGAGCTCACATTTCTCCAGTTTACTTATCAGAATGTCATGTGAAAAGCCTTGCTAAAGTCCAGGTATATTATATCCACCACATTCCCCCTATCCACCAAACCAGTTACCTTGTCAAAGAAGGAAATCATGCTGGTCTGGCCTGGTTTGTTCTTGCTAAATCCATGCTGGCTGCTAGTGATCATTCCGCCATCCTTCAGGTATTTGCATATGGAATGTTTTATACATTGCTGAAGTAGCTTCCCAAGTATGGAGGTCAGGCTGACTGGTCTAGAGCTTTCCAGCTCCTCCTTTCCCCCCTTTTAAAAGATGGGCACTACATTAGCCTTCTCCAGTCTTCTGGGACCACTCCTGGCATCCATGACAAAGCAAAGAAGAAAATGATTCCTTCAGCACCCTGATGTGAATAGCATCAGCCCTGCTGATTGGAATTCATTCAAATTAGTCTCATAGACTTTAAGGTCAGAAGGGACCATTATGATCATCTAGTCTGGCCTCCTGCACAACACAGGCCACAGAACCTCACCCACCCACTCCTGTAACAGACCCCTATCCCATGACTGAGTTATTGAAGTCCTCAAATCATGATTTAAAGACTTCAAGGTACAGAGAATCCATCAGCAAGTGACCTGTGCCCCATGCTGCAGAGGAAGAGGAAACCTCCTGATCCCAGATATGGCGATCAGCGAAACCCTGAGCATGTGGGCAAGACTCACCAGCCAGACACCTGGAAGGAATTCTCTGTAGTGACTCAGAAGATCTCGGATGTTCTTTACTTATCACGATCTGCATCCCGTCCCCTTTATTGTCTATGGTAACTTTGCTAGTTGTCCAGTCATATGTTAGTTTTTGTGTGAAGACTGAAGCAAGGCTGGCACTGAGCAGCTCTGCCTTCTGATCACCTTCCATTACCAGCTCACCTTCTTCATGGGACGGCAGGCCCACACCATCCCTGATTTGTCTTTTTCAAAGATAGTTAAGGAGGGGGAAAGTGCGTTTCTTCACACAACTCCTCCCAGCTCCCTCCCTGCCCCCAAGATGACCTCATGCACAAAAATCCCCTCAGCAGTGCCTCCTCCCCATCTCCAGGCGTGGCCTTAGGTACTTCCAGCAGATGGTTGGTGGTGCCCTCCGTCACACTCTGGAGGAGTTCCTGGGGAAGCCAGTGCCTATTCACTGGGATGGATGAAAGCTTCTCCAGGTCCCGTGTGAGGAGACGTGAGCCCGTTGGGAATGATGGTGTCTGCTGCACGCAGCAGAGACATTCTTGATGGTACGTTCTTCATGGTGGGTGGCAGTCAGCTGATGAAATGCTGGCCACACGTCCAGCTTCATCTGCCAAGTACAAAGAGGGTCTGAGTCAATGGGCAGCAGCATCATATCATGTAAACATCCCTGCACCGTTCTTACCACTGCCTCAGCAGCAGCACACCTTCCTCTGCAGGATGGGAAGAGGCAATATGGGCCAGTCCTGAGCCCTCCAGCCTGAGACGAAGGGAGCAGGACCTTTTGTGTCTCCCTCAGCAGCACTCAGGGCGGTAGTCCTTCGTCCTCTGCCCGTTCCCCACCCCGCCCACCCACTGCCGTATCTGCTGTAGTGTTGTGTTCTGGGGATGATGGTGTCTTGAACAACCATGGGTAACCACTTTAGTCACCCTGTCAGTCAGCCTGTGTCTCAGCTGGAGCGTGCCTGCCGGCCTTTCCCCTGAGAGGATGGCAGCCATGGCACTTTTGAACTGGGGTTCTAGATATTTCACCACCACCCCGTAATGCTCATGCGCCCTGATGCCTTGGAGATGCTGGTTTTCCAGAAGAGCAGACAGCAGGGCTCCCACCTGAGTGAGGAGGAATCTTTGTTTCCTGATCTGCCTCTCCAGGAGGTTCAGAGGCAGAACGACACAGGAGAGTCTCTGCCTGGTTCTCGTTCCCTGGCAGGAGCAGGATCTCACAGCCAGGATGCGCTGCCAGCTGGTTGCCCTGTGAACCTGCCAACAGGTACTCGCGTTGCTGCAGAGGCTGTGCCGTGTGGGCAGCCCTTAAAGGGCCCCTCCCACCTGCAGGAGCCGACGCCCCTTCCACGGGTGCAGTTCTGTCCCACTAGCCGTGGGGGTACAGAGGGGAGACACAGCATCCTTGGCACAGAGAGACATCCACCTCCTCTGTGTGGGGCAGGCAATGTGGCAGTAATGGGTTCCTTCCCTTCTGAGTCTTTTGGGGCCATGTTTTCAAGCCTTTCCCTCCTCACGAGGGCTGGACATGTCCTCTGGTGTTTATTGAAAACTCTGGCCCTGGCACACGCACATGACTCCAGGGGCTGGGGCTTCACCACAACACCCAGTGTCACCAGCCTAGCCAGAATACTCCAGGGGTTGGCAACACGTCCCCCTCATCCCTCTCAAAATGCTCCCTCTGCAGGACCAGGACAGGGCCCCACCTGGCGGGCACAGGGCAAGAACAACCCCTTTTCCCACCCCAGGAGGAGTCAAGGCCATGCCAGTACCAGACCTGGCCCAGTGGCACCGTTGCAGGCTGCAGCCCCAGGGGTACACTCCAGCTGGGGAAGCAACAGGCTGTTGGGCCTGTGAGGCTGGGCAGAGCCCATCAAAATGGGTGGGTTTATCCCAGCTGAGAAACCCCCTTAAACCCAGGCAGTAATTTCATCCACAGTCACCAGGGTGATGGGGGGCCAAGCGCTGCAACTCCTGGATGTCCCTATGCAGGGCCTGGGTCACCCATCCTAAGGGCCGGGGTCACACCCTGCCAGGTGGAGGGGGAAAGGTCACTTCTGGGGGGAAATTCCTGTCTTCTCCCCTGCCCTGCGCCCAAACCATCCCCAGAGTATGTGAGCCCCTCCCAGACAGGAATGACCCTCCCCTCCCCTTGCCCTGAGGGCAGAGACATTTCACCCCATTTCACAGGCGGAGCTAAGGCACACAGTCAGTGGCCTGCCACACGTCATCACAGCCCTGCAGGAGAATTGGGCGCTGACCTTCAATTTCTCTCCTGTAGCACCTTCCCCCCAAAGCGAACCAGACCTGTTGCCATTTCTCCTCTGCCATCCTGTCCTGGACCCTTGGTCTCTGGGCAGGGAGGAAGTGCCTCCATTCCCCCTTCATTCTGGGTTCCAGGTGCTGGGGTCTGTCCCAGCCCCCTAAACAAATGCCACCTGCAGCTGGCCTGACTCGGAGAGGAATGGGGCCAGGGGACCTTCTCCCATCATGCTGCCTAGGCAGGAGACCTGCCCCCCATTGAGGAGAGAGCCATCCCTACCTGGGCAACTGGGGTACTAGGGGTGGAGATCTGGGCCCCAGTGCATGGACCAGCTGGGAGTTCTGCATCCTTGGATTCCAGCTCTGGCACCAAGGCGTCTTTCTCATTCCCAGGAATAGACTCCCCTGAGATGCCTTGGATTCCTGAGAGCGTTTCCTGTAGGAGACCTCAGCCACTTGGAGGGGAGAGTGTCCTGCGCTCGGGTTAACAACGAAGACTATTTCCATTGCCTGCCCTTCCAGGCTTCACTTTCTCAGCAGCTCCATGGGCCCCTCAACTCAGGACAGGCCTGAAACAAGGTGCACAGAGCCCCCAGTGTGTCCCAAAGGGGAAAGGGCCCAGCAGCCCCCTTCCATCAGGGCTTAGTGTGGGGAAAAGGGGCTGAGGGAGCTTCCTGAGCTGGGTAGGGCTGGGGGAAAAGATGACAGATCCCGTGGGTCTTGTTCTTGCTCTTGTCTGGGGTCCCTACATACGGGTCATGCCAGGAACCTTTTGCGCTGCACGCTGGATGGGAGGGAGCGCCGATCTAGAGGGGAACCCTGGGTTTGTGAACAAGTGACCCCATCCCTACAGGAGCTCTGAGGGCTCCCCCATTGCCCCTCCTCTACCCCATGGTTTGTGTTTCAGGGTCTCTTAGGACAGAGAGAACGGAGGCTCTTGATCTGAATCTTCCCCTGCAGGGCCCCTCTCACTTGTCCCCCACACCCACTTCTTACAGCTAATGTAGCACTCTTCGTGTTACTGTCCTGGACTGACAGTCCCAGAGTCCTGGAGAGGGGAGCTAACTACACCACAGCACCAGGGATGGTCACTGACAACGAGAGCTGGTCAAAAGTCAGAATTTCCATTCCATGGGAGATTCCCAACTTCTGAAAAAAACCCGTTCTGCTTCTGAAACAAAAGTTGAAATTTCCCCTGAAAGGAGACACCTGAAAGAAGAAGTTCATTTGGAAATGTCTCACTGAAGTAGAGTCGGGGAGCCCAGCCTCCAAGGCTCCTGGCTCAGCCGTGGCTCCCAGGGCTTCTAGACTCCTGTCCGGCCAGTGGCAGCCTGCAAGTCCTGACAGCCCTGGTGAGAGCCAAAATGAAAACTGATCCCGGGAGCCCAAGCTCTGAGGCTCCCAGCTTAGCTGGGGTCAGAGGGGCCCTGGGGTCCCAGACCTTGGGACAGTCTGCATGGATGGGGTGCCCCTGAGCCTTGGATCCTCGGGTTCCCGACTCCAAGGGAGTCTTGTGGAGGGGCTGCCCTGAAGCCACAGACCCTAGAAGCTCAGGCTCCCTCGCAGCCTGTCAGAGAAGCTGGTAGCAAAGCAGAGAGGGTTCCAGTGCAACTCTGCTTGTGTGTGGACAGAAGTTCAGCAAACTGATGTGTTTATGTGCAACACTTTGATGCTGCTCAATTGGCATTTTCTGACCAAACAACCTGCAGCACTGGAAAATTCCTGAGCAGCTCTACTCGTAACCCGGTCAGTGGGCACCCAGCACGAGCCTGAGCAGGAAGCCCTACCAGACTCGGCAGTTGCTGAGTGTCAGATCTGAAGAAGGAAGCTCTTTGCCACCCATGCTCCATTCCGGAAGCCCTGAGCAGTCTGGGTTCCCCAGCAGGAATTGGGGGTTGTTCTCTGTATTTCTGATATCCCTTATCCCACCAGTAACATTCTGGGTCGGTGGCTTTAGTGGCATGGCTACAGCTGGACCTGCACAGCTCAGTGGGGTTGAATTTTAGAGGCTTTTTCCCCTCCAATTTTCTCAGTTGGTTTATTAAATGAGCAGCACTTAAGGCTTCACATTTATTTGCCTAATAAGGCAGAATCTTTTTTCACACTGTTCTGCCCCGCACCAAGGAGGGCGGTTACATGATGATCCGAGACTGAAGCGAAGGTGACATCAGAAGCGGACTCGTCACTCATATATGGTCACAGCTGGAGATTTAGAGTTGTATTGGATGTTCTGGCTGTATGAAGTTCTAGATAAACCCTCTGATAATGTCTAAAAAGGTGAGTGTTGTTTCTATTGGTTCCTTCTGGTAGCTGATGCCAGCCTCTGAATCTATATATTTCCCTGCCACTGCTTTGTTGTCACTTGTGAGACACACAGAAACCCTTGCAGTGTTTGGTGCAGCCAGTGTGGAGTCAAGAGGAGTCGGGTCAGGATGGCAATGAAGGGACATTTCTCCACTCAGCTGCTCTCGATGCTTCTCCTCTCTCTTCAGGTCACCATGGGTAAGTGTCTGCTTTAATTCCCTTAATGAACTGGGCAGACTAGAACTGGGAAGGCTTTCTCAGTTCCACTTTAAACACGGTTTTATTCCACGAGTCAAAGAGACAAATGGGAAGAAGGCAATTGAGTTTCAGTAAATTTGTGTCTCTGATTATCTGCCATTTGTGATTCTTAGAGAGAGAGGTTATGTATTTGCAAAAATCAAAGATGTTACCCAGTCACAGACTGTGAGAACATTATAAATGATCACATTCTTGTAGCACTGTGAGCCCCAGAGTTGGTTTTAGTGACACTAGTAGCTTCAATGCTTAAAATTCCTGATTAACAAACAAGCACAAGGGAGAAAAACAAGGGAAGGGGAACTTCTGTATTGTGAACTCTAGCCTTATCCCCCTGTCCTTTTCATGGGACATGTGAATAATTCCATGTGTACGTCCATCTACAATTTAAAATAGCACTATTGTGCTGTGTGTGTCAAAGGAGCTGGGCCAGTTTCACTAGAGTTTGAATGATCCGTGTGTCAGGGTAGTGAACTGTCCAGTGGCAGCATAGGTCTGTGAATTGCTGCAGTTTGAGATGCTGCTGTTCTGCAGCTGAAGGATAAACTGGTGAAGTTGAAGATGAGAATCAGATTTTAGTAACCTCGAATGTTTTGAGAGACAAACCCGTGGTATCACAGCTGGTATTTACAGATCACAGATAGCTCTGCAACGTCTCTTTGATGGGGGGCGGGGAGGAGGGGGTAGGAGCTGGGGATTGCAGAGCAAGGACCCTTTCTGGAGCAGCTGTTGTGGGGTTTGTAGGTGAACTTCCCAAGAAGTTCAGACAGAATTAGCTGGAGTTTGATCTCATGATAAAACTGATCTTTACCAGAGAGAAAGAGCAGAGAATTCCACTGGGATTCCTGGGTAACCAAAGTGACATACTTTGGGCGATGCTTCATGTGAAATCACAGAGCCCCATTCTCCGCGCAGGGTGGAGCGACTCCCATTCACTTCAATGGGTGTAACTCTTACCCTGCAGAGAGGGAAGGTGGCCGTGGACTCCTCTGATGAGCAGTCTGGTCAGCAAATTAAAAGAGGCTGGTTACAACTTTGCTTTTCTTGGCTTTGATCTGGCTTTGTGGAACAGGAATATTATCATCACGCATGTCTAGTTAAAAGTTCATAACACAACCGATCAGGAGCGTGTGTAAGAGCTGGAATAAAATAGCAGCTAAGGATGTCTAAAGAAAACTGGAACCAGAAAAACGGACAGTGATTATTCTGTGTGGCTCAAGCAATAGGCTTACATTTTCACCCACAAAACGTACAGAAAAATGACAAAAACTCAACAAATCAGAAATTCAACAAACCATTTTCATTAGGACAAAAATATCCTTATTTGAAAAGTGTTGTCCATCTCTCTTCCGGACACTGCTGAGCCCTTAGCAGTCCCAGGAGGCCACTGTAGTCAGTGGGACAACTCCAGCAAGTCCTGCTAGTCTGGGACTGCAGACTGGAAAGCCTGAATGCAGAGTCAACTTGCTCTCATCCTTTCTATGCTGGAGTGACCTGTGCAGGTAAGAAATCAGCCATCCTGCCACTTGTATATATCCAGCCCAGAATCATTTCTTCCTGGGAGTGACAGGTTTCTTTGGTTTCTAGGCAGGGGTGGGCGTAGGTGAGAGGGGAGGGACCACAAGTTCCAGAAAACAATTGAGTATGGGGGACAACAAATGCACATACAGGAAAGGCGTACGGGTGCTTGAAGTCACGGGACCGACTGAAGCAGTAAGGGATTAAACCACAGGACCATGAGGCTGGGGTGGGGAAGAAGAGGGTTATTGGTTTTTAGAAAAGGTGGTTCCATCTGTGAATTTGACTCCCTGCCGAACTCTATCTGTCCAGTCTATCCTAGTTTAGGCTTTTCCGTAGCACTTATAACTGCAGCAACTATATATGACCTCTCCTACTCCTACACTGCTGAGACAGGATAGATTGTCTTGAGTCTGGAGCCTGGGCCATATTAATTCATGTGCATGTATTTGTATGCAAATTTGAACACGAATATTTAAACAAATCTGCCAATAGATTTTCGAGGCACTAGGTAGGTGAGGTAACATCTTTCATTGCACCAATTTCTGTTGGGGGAAGGTACACACTTTTGTGCTTCACAGAGCTCTTCTTCAGGTCTGGGGAAGGGAACTAGAATGTCTGGTTAGATTTCTGAATATTTCTGAAGCTGAGATTGCTAAGGAATTGAGATATGATTGAATCAATATGGAAATAACCCACCAATTTCATTTCTTAGTATTTCATCAGCTGCAGATACTGCTCTGTTACTGTCCTGTTACTCTTACGTGATGAGAGGGATTCCATTACATTTAGAATGGAACTTCCTTCTCTCTCTGTTTGTGTTTATTAAATAAATATTCAAAACAAAACCCCAAAATGACCTTCACAATTGGGAAAATCAAAACCACTAAAAAGAACCCATCCGTACCCGGTTAGTTGAAATCTGAGGTCCCAGTGTAAAAGCACAGAAGGCTGCTCTGTGTGCACATTAGGGCACAGTGAACCGGACTCTGATGATCTTACTCACAGTGAGTAGAACCTTACTCTGTGAATAGTCCCACTTAAATCAATGGCGTAAGCTGCTACTCAACATGCGGCAAAGTGGTACAGTTGGTTCCTAAAAGATTTTTTTAGATCTCCAGTCTTAGTCAATAAAACACTATCTCAGCTGCGTATCTAGCACCTTCTTAAGCAGCAACAGTCTCTATAGGTGCTTCTTCCCTTTGGTCCACCACATTCTGACACAACCAAGCTGCAATAGATGGTGTTCAGGGACCACAAACAAAATGATGTGACTTGGGTGAATTATTTCAGTCTGACTAGCAAATCCAAATAAAACTGGAGGATTTGTATATGACTCCTAGTCAGCCATGTTTCACCTGTTATTTCCAGAGACTATTTTAGACTGAATATGGTCAAGATTCACAGGATTAGTTTGCGAATGATTTACAAAGTCATAAAGTTCTGACATTTGCTTAATATTTATTCATCAAATACGATTTGACAAGCTCCACTAATAATAATAATTGTGCTGTGGCTCAGTGCTCTCTCCAGTAATTCTCTCCTGATTCTACTTAAAGGTGCAGGTGCTGATCTGAAGCTGGTCAATGGAAGCAACCGATGTGCCGGGAGAGTGATGATTCAGTTTGGTGTGCACAGTTTCACGATGTGTTCTACTGTCTCACCTATGAAACATGCTGCAGTAGTTTGCAGACAACTGCAATGCGGTTCTGTAGTTAGTGTCCATAGTGCTGCCCATTTTGGAGAAGGTTCTACGCCATACTTGGTGATAAGAGATTTTTGTGATGGCACTGAGTCAACAATCTGGGACTGCAAAAGGTTTATCCTGAATATAAATTCAGCATGCCCTCATCCTTTCCATACCGGAGTGACCTGCTCAGGTAAGAAATCAGCCATTCTGCTATTTGTCAAGAAAGAAAAGAAATTGAATTCAGAGTTTGTTCCATTCCCGCAAACTAATGAAGAAGGTGGTAAATATGATCAGATCCTGAAATTATTACTCTCACG
This sequence comes from Emydura macquarii macquarii, assembly GCF_026122565.2. NCBI lineage: Eukaryota > Metazoa > Chordata > Testudines > Chelidae > Emydura > Emydura macquarii. The sequence goes on from NW_027131439.1 coordinate 14,794, forward strand.
TGATAGTGAGCAAATCCCTCTGTAATTCCCATCTTTAGAGTCTCCTTTATTAACCTCACTGCAGTTGTCTCAATCTCACATTTTCCTTATATAGGTTTCAATTTTTTTTTTATATCTAAACCAGAGAAATTATTGGTATTTAATAAGCTTGTCCATCTAGATACTTCAACTAAGCCTATCACCACAGCACTGGAGTGCCTATACTGGAAATCCATAAAATCCTGGTTACACATGTGTAAGTACCCTGCTGGATTAGGGCCTTTAGAAAAAAGTTAATAAAATATCCTTGTCATAATTTCAGGGGAACTGCACTTGTATTTCCCCCACTTCTCCATCGCCCCAGCCCCCACTGCCTCCCCGGATTTCCCACTCACCTCCATCGCCCCTGGCTCTGCTACCTCCCCTGATCCCTCACCCATCTCCGTATCTCTCCACACATCACTTCTGGCCCCCACTGCCTCCCTGGGCTCTCCACTTACCTCCCCATTGCCCCGGCTCCCCACTGCCTCTCCCAGGTCCCCACCTATTCCAGCACCCCCGGACCCTGCTGTCTCCCACCTCATTGCCCCTAGCTCCCTTCTGCAGCCTCGCATGCACACCAGGCAGGCTCCTGACACCTACCGTCGAGCAGTGGTAACTGAGGCTACTGCAAGCCAGGTCTCGCTTCACTGCTTTGTGTACCACCTAGCGGGGCTCAGAGGGAGCACTAGGTGCTGGTGCCTTTCCCGGGCATGTCCCCCTCAGCCACGCTCAGCTCAACTCCCACCCTGGCAGAAATGGAGGGAAGGGAGGAAGTGAACCCAAGTGCCACGCTTCCCCCTCCCGCCCCACACACACACACCCAAGAAGTTTTTCCAATATCCATCCTAAAATGGAGTGACCGGAGTTCACCAAATTCCTGTTGTGGTCATGCAAGGGCTTTGTAAAGTGGCATAAACGCAGCTAGTGTGGGACGGGTCTCCTGTGCACACCCACCCTCTGCTGGGCATAGGCACAGTCTTCGAATACATCGTGAGACAGACCAGGACATCGGCACTGGTGTTGGACTAACACATGTGGCCCCTCCCCTGAGGTTAAACTTAATCTTCCTTCCTGGTTTCTCCCTGGCACATACCATCACCGGCATTTTGAGTGGCTTTTCCCCTCTCCTCACGTGGGTTGGGCTGTGGGCTCTTTTCTTTGCGCCTGGGAGCTCCATTCAAGTGACTCCTCCCTGTAGCATGTACACAGGGGAGCTGTCCCTGGATAAAATCAGTGCAAGGCAACTAGCACACCCAAGCAAATCAACACAAAATCCCCAAGCACCACCCCCCCAGACACAAATCAACACCAAGCTCCCACTACCACCCACTCTCAAATCAACACAGATGTTCCAGCATAACACAATCCACACATAAATCAACACAACCACCCACACAACACAAGCAGCACACACAATAACACCAAACATACAGCCTTTCACCCTAGCGAACCCCTCATTCACCACCTGCACACATCAGTACAAATCTGTCAGCACAACGTTCATACTCACCCACTCTCATTCATACTTGCCATAAAACCAGTAACGGCAGAATCTCTAGTCATTTCCAGTAATAAGTAAGCCCATTTCCCAGCAGCGACATGCACAAGCTCCTCCTGTGGCATCCCCCTGCTATCTGGACTGGTGTGTAGCTGTGTCAGCCTGATCCCTTACTCCACTTACTCTGCTTTGCTGTGTGAACCCCCCATTCCTGGGTCAGCCCATGCCCATCAATCTGCGAGTAATCTGGTCCCTGACCTAATAAAGGAGAGCTTCTGGCTAGCCGCCAATGGGATTGACCCTCAATAAACACCTCCCCAGCCTCAGACGCAACCCCGGGAACTGCCGCCGTACAGGGTTCAGTGCTGTGCACTGCACCCTGCAGGCTCGTTACATTAGTCCGTCAGCGTATCCCTGCCTGCCACCTTCCCACGGCAGACAGTGCAGCTGAGTTTGTGTGTCCTGAAATGGAAAGTTCAGGGCTATGGCATTGGCTGGCTTACGCAAAAGTCCCTTTATCTTTTCTTCACCTCTGAATGCAGCAGGATCTTTTCCTGACTCCAGCCAGGCTTGCTGTTCCCTGGTCTGGAATCCTCCTGGAGTCTCAGTTGACTCTCAGTAGCCAGTGCTGGATTGGATCTCTCGCTCTCTCTCTGGATGCTAGTCACTGCAGTGCTGGAGCTGCCTGGTCCATGCAGCTAAAGTCTAGGAGCAATGAGTGGAGTGGGAGTTTAGCAGGGACTCTCTAGTGCTGCTGTCCCTCTTCCAGTTTCTGAACTAAAATGTTCTGTGTAAAGTCGGGTTGGCCCCTCACTGGAAGCTGTGCAGCACCAGCTTGTCACAGGCCCAGAGAACTGCTCATCCAGATCACCCATGCAGAAGCCTTCCTATTGACCCTGGCTAGGGTTTTTAGCTCCTTCTGCCCCCACTCCTAACTCCAAGCCAGCTGAAAATGGGCTCAGAGGGTTCTAGTACCATTATAGCTGTCCTCCTTTAAGGTAAGGCCCCCCAGAAGCTGAATCCTGAACTCTAGGAGCTGGCAACCCCAAGTGGGGGCGATACACAAAGAAAAGCCTGCAGGACTCTGTGGAACATCCGAGTGAAAATAATTGAAACTAAATCTAAGGAGGGAGGAGCTGCTAGGTGAGCAGGAGGCTGGAAGCTCAGTGCTCTCCTGGCCTGGCCAGATGCCTTGCACAGCTCAAGCACTAAAGCCAGACATGGGTGACTCAGGAGCTGGTCGAGATCCCAGAAAGGGAAAGAGGTGAGATAGATGGAAGAGGAAATTCAGGCTCCAGCAGCTCTGGTGGGACAGGCTAGAATTCCAAAACACTGCCCCTCTGCCCGGCTAGAGCTGTAGGCATGGGTGGAGCAAAGATTGAGTTCCAATCGTGGTGCCAACTATTGCCATTTTGTTTTGTGTCACCGTTTTTAAAAGGAAGTCTCTAGTCCTTGTGAGTGGGTTGAAAAGTTCGAACAAGTGACCCCTAACCGCTCAGAAACCAGGCAACGAAGAAGAACCCTAGCGTGCTCTTCTCTATAATCTCTATACCGTTCACGGCATGTCCCTCTGCTCCAGGATCTCATCTGCAAGGGCCCTGCCTTCTCCACATTTAGTCCCTCTTAAAACCCAGTATTGCCCACTCGTGCAATTTTCCCCCAAGTGACATAACTGTGGCTGGTCTGGGGTCCCATCATAGATGAGACAAGAGGATCCATCCGGAGCCCTCTGAGTGGCTGGCTGCCCCACTTGCCCACCTCTTGGGGCAGAACAACCAATCACAGCTGCTTCAGGAAAGGCTCTTTTCCTCTCGCCTCCCTTCAACAACCCAAAGCCATTCTCATTGGAGGGTGGGAGAGCAAGGAGCCAGCGGCTCAGGGTGGATCTTGTCTTCCCCCCACACTTACCCCATCTGCTGTGAGCAACGGGGACCCTCTCTGCAGCACTGGCCGAGGAAGGGGTGGAGCTCCCTGTGAGGATCTTGAGGGTTCATTAAAGAATGAACTATTGAACGAGTAAGGAATAGAACTTTAATAACTTTAATAACACAGATGGACGTGACTAGATGTGATATAGGGCACATCTCCCAATTCACAACGCTGTCCCATGCTAGGGAGCATCTCTAAATCACAATCTTCTACAGGCATATCTCTCCATCTTCCCTCCCAAGGAAAACAAGGTAACCCTTAGATACATATAAAAACCATCTAATAACACATGCATTATACCATTCCATAAACTCAGTGTGTCAACTACCTAGAGAGGAGAGGTTACTAGCACATCACTCTCAAATGAGTCTTTACCACTCACTTCCCTCACATATCCCAGCACAGGGGTTCTCAAACTGGGGGGTCGCGAGCTCTCAGCCCCCAAGCATGCCAGTAGGGGTGGCATGGCACAGGGGAGGGTCATCACTTTTTAGGCGGGTCATCACAGCCTGAAATGTTTGCAAAGGAGGTCCCAGCAAAAAAAGTTTGAGAACCCCAGTCTTAGCAAGTCTCTATAAGTCTTTCTGGATGTTTGGTCACCCCATCAGATCTTCTCACCCCATCAGATCTGGATGTTTGATCTCCCCATCAGGTACCAGACCTATTTTATTCTGAGTTGTTCTCTTGTTCCCCGACAGTTTCTTCACCGTGTGTTGATGATACCAGATCAGTCAGAGGAGACATGCTGGAATCTACCTCAACTTTCACCGTGTTAGAACTCTCTGGGATAACTCGCAGATCCCATCAATTATGTCAAAATGTGTCCCCTTGGTCTGTCTGGACCACATGAGACTGTGGATGCAGCTGTTCTTTAATGGTACCCTTTTGGCCCCATGTATTAGAGGTGTGATTCCTCAGGCACACTCTATCACCCAGGTTAAAAGATGGGAGATCACTCGCCTTTCTGTCAAAATAATATTTCTGCTTCCACTTCTGATTTTTTTTCATCTTCCAAATGGTGGCATTGTTCTGAGTTCAAAGCAAGTGATCAGTAGTAGGTGAATTAGGTCTGATCCTTCTTCCCACTAACAGCTGAGCTGGAGAAAAGCCATTCTCCAGGGTGTGTACTTCAGCAGACCAGCAACGCTTTATACCTATCGGCCCCACTGTCAAAAGTCTTTTTCATTGGGTTCTTTACCGTCTGTATAGACCTTTCCACCCATCCATTTGATTGGGGGTAATTTGGACTGGAGCTTTCGTGATGAAAATCCCAATCTGAGGCAAATTGCCTAAACTCTGTGCTGGAAAATTGTGGCACTAAAGACCTCATCTGGAATTCCATGTCTCGAAAAAATTCCTTTCATGCCAGCAGTCACTGTCTTACTCTTAGTACCATGCAGTGCGCAAATTTCTGGATATAGAGAGTAATAATTGGCGACTAATAAGTAAGCCTTTCATTGTAAGGTAAATAAGTCAGTGCCTAGCTTCTCATAAGGCCTTTATAGAACTGGATGAGGTGTCGGTGGCTCTGTCTGTTGGCATGGCTTGTAGTTCAAGCATGAAAAGCAGTTCCTTACCACATTAGTGATGTCATGATTGATCCACGGCCAATATAGCATCTCCTGTGCTCGTTCTTTGCACTTCTCAATTCCTAAATGACCCTTGTGGATCTCCTGTAGTACTTCTTTCAGAAGCTCAGTGGAATTACGACCTTACCACCCTTGAAAATCACCCCATCTATCTATCTCTGCAGTTCCAAAAGTCTCTTACACTTAGACAGAAACTTCTTATTTCTTCAGACCACCCTTTAATTATCACTTCCTTAAGGATTCTCAACGATTCATCTTTCTCCATCTCCTCTCTTATTTGTTGCAGTCTCTTGTTAGCTCTGGGAATCGACCTCACAGTCACATCTACATAGGCTTGCACCTCTGTCTCCATTGTCTTCTCAGGTGCCATGCACGCCACCACTCTGGAAAGTGCATCTGCTATGAACATAAATTTACCAGGCGTGTAGGTCACCAGTAAGTTATACTTTTATAATTTTATCATCATTCTTTGAATCCTTAAGGTAAAGTCATTTAGCAGTTTGTTAAATAATGTAATCAGGGGCTTGTGGTCTGTTTCAACTTCCACTGTCTGTCCATAAATACACTGACTGAATCTCACAGGCAAACAAGATTCCTAAAAGCTCCTTCTCCATCTGTGCATATCTAGTGTCTGCGTCAGTCAGTGATTTGGATGCATATGCCACTGGTTGCCATCAATCCTCGTGCTTCTGTAAAATCACTGCACCCAGCCCAGACTGTGATTCATCCGCTGAAATCTGAATAGGCCTTTCTGGTGCATAGAACTTCAATACTGATTCTTGAATCAGGTGTTGTTTTAAACCTTCCCATGATTCCTCTTGTTAAGCACCCCAGCACCATTCATTTTGTCCTCTAGGACATCTTTCTTTTAGTGGGGACCATTTCAATGGCTGAAATCTTCCTCTGATCAGGTTTTACACCTTCATGGGAAATAATGAACCCTACAAAAGTCAGTCCTCTAACTCCTCCGAGACATTTGTCCCTATTTAATGTGAGGTTTGCAGCTCTAGTCGCATCCAGGACTTGCTGAAGTCGACGATCATGCTCCTCTTTCGCTGAGGCCCAGATGACGACATCATCCATGGAGGTGTCCACACTGCTAATATGTTCATTGATCATGTGTACGGTTTTGTGACACATCTCTTGTGCTGAAGCTATGCCGAGGGTAAGAGTAAAAATCTGTATCTTCTGAATGGAGTACTAAATGTGCATCATTTTGAGCTTTCCTTCATGAATTTTAGCTGCCAAAACACTGAGGATGCATCCAATTTACTGAAATATTGAGCATTTGCCAACGGAACCATAATCTCTTCTCTCGTTGGTAGTTTGAAATGTTCTCGTTGTTTAGCCTTGTTGAGGTCTCTGGGATCTAAGAATATGTGTAGCTGGCCGGTGCTTTTCTCCACGATGACTAGGGAGCTCCCTCATCCTGTCGGCTCCTCGACTCTTTGTGTTACATGCATAGCTTCCATCCTTGCAAGCTCAGCCTTCAGTTTGTCACAGAGTGGAAATGGCACCTTTCTACATAGATGAATAACTGGAGGGAGCTGCTTGTTTATCCGGATTGCATGTTCACCATGCAAGCAGCCCAGTCCCTGGAACAGGCCCTGATATTCCTGAAAGAGTGCCTCATAGCCAGGTGCAGTGTAGCGTTGTAGTGAGAGCAGACTTTTTACCAAATTGAGTTTCTCACATGCAGCCAAGCCCAAAATTGGTGTCACTTCCCGTCTCTCTGGAGTTCATTCTCCTCAGTTATCAGGTCTTTACCTTTACCCGTCCCCGGGTGGAGTCACACCATTTCTCCCTCTCTCAGACCAGGTCCTTGGATTGCAGCACCCCTGTTTACTAACTGTGTTATTAGACCTGACTGTGTCCAGCCACATGCCAACCTTCCCTTCAGGAGCTGTGAGCAGTGTGCGTGCAGTGACTCAGAACAGCTTCTTCAAAACAAAGTATTATTTAATCTCAGCAACAGGAATCAGGCAGAGCAAGAAAAAGAGTTCTTACACCACAAATATGCTTCTAGCTTACCTACAGCTTAGCATCTGCCTTAAGGATTAGGCAGGTCCAGCTGCTTAAGATTTAAGAAACATCCTGTAGGGCCCGTCTCTGTGTCACTTTACTCCTCTTGAGCAGGAACCTGAACACTCTCTCCTCCTGCTCTTCAGGGACACTCTTTTTATCCATTTCAAAGCTTTTTTGTTCCAGTTTCCCATTTGGATCTCCCTACACCCCACTCCGCCTCATGCCAAGCCAAGCAACTGATCTCAGCAGGGACAGGGGTAAAACTTAGGAACATAAGAGTGGCCATACTGGGCCAGACCAATGGTCCATCTAGCCCAGGACCCTGTCTTCTGACAGTGGCCAAACCAGGTGCTTCAGCAGGAATGAGCAGAACAGGTGATCATCAACTTCAAAGGTGTTGTCACGGGTATTGTCTCCTAGGTGCCAGTGAATGCATTATCTAAAAACATTGCCTTGTTTTTGTGGAAACAAACCATCAGGGTCTGATTTAATCCTCAGGGTAGGCATAGACTGCAAAATGTTTGTTCTTTACATGGGTTAGCTAATCCACATTAGTTAACTGGAGTTCCAACAGCAGGGAAAACATGGCAATTTGCCTTTGGACTTCGGTTAGCAGCTCAAATTCAACTCCAGGCTGCCCTGGGCTTGACATGAGCTGAGCTAAAAGCTGAATTGCTATGTCCTCACTGATATTTTAACCCAAGTTAGTTAACCTGAGTTAAGAACACACCTTTTTATGCACAGTACACACACCCTTAATGATCCTGTAGCAGACCACCCAACAAACAAAGAAGCAAATCTTCATAAAATAATACAGGCATCTCTCACATCCTTCACAATTATTAAAAAAACTCTGACTGTAGCATTAATTTCTAAATAGTGACAGAAAGCTCCATATTTCAAGAACAGAGACTTAATTACAGGTACCTTTTTAATGTACTCATTGCTATGTCCATGCTTTCTAAACATTGTTATGAAAACGTTTGGAAAATATCTCCATCCACTGAAAGGTGTACTGAAGAGTATGTAGTGTCACTGTAACATTCACTGACGGATTGATTGACTCTCCAGGTTACTCACAGCCCCGGCTGGTCGGAGGAGACAGTCCCTGCTCAGGACGTGTGGAAGTAAGCTATGGTGAAACATGGGCTACAATCTGTGATGCACACTTTGATCTCAAAGCTGCTAGTGTTATCTGCAATGAATTACAATGTGGAACAGCTTTGTCTACCCCAGGAGGAGCTCACTTTGGAGAAGGAGACGGGCTGATCTGGACTGAAGAGTTCCAGTGTGCAGGGAAAGAGTCCCACCTCACGTACTGTCCCAGGATATCACACGTGAATCAGACGTGTTCACACGCTTATGATGCCAGCGTCATATGTGCATGTAAGACTTGGTGGTTGATCCCCTGACTTCCTGTCTTTAACTATTTGGTATAAAATAGCACCAAGGCTTCTTGTCTAAACCCCTTCTCACTTCTCCCAGGGCACACCGGGTTCCGGCTGGTGAACGGCAGCACAGAGTGCTCAGGGAGGGTGGAGATCCAGGTGCGTGGTGCCTGGGGAACCCTCTGTGACTCACACTGGGATCTGCCTGATGCCAACGTTTTCTGCCATCAGCTCGACTGCGGATTTGCTCTGTCAGCTCCGGAAGGAGGGCATTTTGGGAAAGGGACGGGCCACGTTTGGACAAACACGTTTCATTGTAAAGGGACTGAACCCTATTTGAGAGCTTGCCCTGTGACTGCCCTGGGGACCTCTCAATGCCCACATGACAATGATGCCAGTGTGATTTGCTCAGGTAAGTGCGAGAGAAATGCTGCATTAATGACACCTGCCGCTCAGTGTGTGATACTGCTCTCCAGAGCAGGGGAGAGGAAGAATGATCTAGGTTATACAGTACAATTGTATAGGTTGTACAGTACAATAGTAGTTACTACCTGGAGAAATTCCTGTATTCCCCGATAAAAACTTCAGCAACTTTGGCTGCTCAGTGGAGACCAGTTTATCATGGAAGGTATTAAGATTGAACATGAAGAAAAAGAGTATTTGCCTGTCACAGAAAGGAGCAGCTGGCACAGAGCTAGAATTCATCAGACTGATACAGAGAGTGCCCCTAATGCCTGCCCCACCTCAGGAAAACCCTGATTCATTTGGAAATGCCACATTGGCTCTGTATCGAGCAGAGGAAAAGATAGGCATTTGGCATCGGCTTTTGGGACCCGAGGACAACCCGGATCCATTTGGGAAATCCACATTCACTGCCAGTATTGGCTCTGCATACTGCAGAGGGAAAAGTAGGTACTTGGGTTCTGCATTTCTGTGTCAGTTCTCAGAAC
>NW_027131440.1:0-24196 GCF_026122565.2 Emydura macquarii macquarii
AGTTCTGTGTCCCTCTAAAGACTAAAGTCTTTAAAGGGCCGCAGAACTCTCGTTGTTTTTGCCATATAGGCTTTGATAAGAAAAGCTCAAAGGATAGAAGCATCTACGTTGTTTTTGGCAACGAGAGTTCTGTGGCCCTTTAAAGACTAAAGTCTTTAAAGGGCCACAAAACTCTCGTTGTTTTTCCATATTGGCTTTGATAAGAAAAGCTCAAAGGATAGAAGCATCTACGTTGTTTTTGGCAACGATAGTTCTGGTACCCTTTGAAGACTAAAGTCTTTAAAGGGCCACAGAACTCCCGTTTTTTTGCCATATTGGCTTTGATAAGAAAAGCTCAAAGGATAGAAGCATCTACGTTGTTTTTGGCAACGAGAGTTCTGTGGCCCTTTAAATACTAAAGTCTTTAAAGGGCCACAGAACTCTCGTTGTTTTTGCCATATTGGCTTTGATAAGAAATGCTCAAAGGATAGAAGCATCTACGTTGTTTTTGGCAACGAGAGTTCTGTGTCCCTCTAAAGACTAAAGTCTTTAAAGGGCCGCAGAACTCTCGTTGTTTTTGCCATATTGGCTTTGATAAGAAAAGCTCAAAAGATAGAAGCATCTACGTTGTTTTTGGCAACGAGAGTTCTGTGGCCCTATAAAGACTTTAGTCTTTAAAGGGCCACAGAACTCTCGTTGTTTTTGCCATATTGGCTTTGATAAGAAAAGCTCAAAGGATAGAAGCATCTACGTTGTTTTTGGCAACGAGAGTTCTGTGGCACTTTAAAGACTAAAGTCTTTAAAGGGCCGCAGAACTCTCGTTGTTTTTGCCATATTGGCTTTGATAAGAAAAGCTCAAAGGATAGAAGCATCTTCATTGTTTTTGGCCACAGAACTCTCGTTGTTTTTGCCATATTGGCTTTGATAAGAAAAGCTCAAAGGATAGAAGCATCTACGTTGTTTTTGTCAACGAGAGTTCTGTGGCCCTATAAAGACTCAAAGAATTTAAAGGGCCACAGAACTCTCGTTGTTTTTGCCATATTGGCTTTGATAAGAAAAGCTCAAAGGATAGAAACATCTACGTTGTTTTTGGCACAGAACTCTCGTTGTTTTTGCCATATTGGCTTTGATAAGAAAAGCTCAAAGGATAGAAGCATCTACGTTGTTTTTGGCAACGAGAGTTCTGTGGCACTTTAAAGACTAAAGTCTTTAAAGGGCCACAGAACTCTCGTTGTTTTTGCCATATTGGCTTTGATAAGAAAAGCTCAAAGGATAGAAGCATCTACGTTGTTTTTGGCAACGAGAGTTCTGTGGCCCTTTAAAGACTAAAGTCTTTAAAGGGCCACAGAACTCTCGTTGTTTTTGCCATATTGGCTTTGATAAGAAAAGCTCAAAGGATAGAAGCATCTACGTTGTTTTTGGCAACGAGAGTTCTGTGGCACTTTAAAGACTAAAGTCTTTAAAGGGCCACAGAACTCTCGTTGTTTTTGCCATATTGGCTTTGATAAGAAAAGCTCAAAGGATAGAAGCATCTACGTTGTTTTTGGCAACGAGACTTCTGTGGCACTTTAAAGACTAAAGTCTTTAAAGGGCCGCAGAACTCTCGTTGTTTTTGCCATATTGGCTTCGATAAGAAAAGCTCAAAGGATAGAAGCATCTTCATTGTTTTTGGCCACAGAACTCTCGTTGTTTTTGCCATTTTGGCTTCGATAAGAAAAGCTCAAAGGATAGAAGCATCTTCATTGTTTTTGGCCACAGAACTCTCGTTGTTTTTGCCATATTGGCTTTGATAAGAAAAGCTCAAAGGATAGAAGCATCTACGTTGTTTTTGGCAACGAGAGTTCTGTGGCACTTTAAAGACTAAAGACTAAAAGAACTCTCGTTGTTTTTGCCATATTGGCTTTGATAAGAAAAGCTCAAAGGATAGAAGCATCTACGTTGTTTTTGGCAACGAGAGTTCTGTGGCCCTATAAAGACTTTAGTATTTAAAGGGCCACAGAACTCTCGTTGTTTTTGCCATATTGGCTTTGATATGAAAAGCTCAAAGGATAGAAACATCTACGTTGTTTTTGGCACAGAACTCTCGTTGTTTTTGCCATATTGGCTTTGATAAGAAAAGCTCAAAGGATAGAAGCATCTACGTTGTTTTTGGCAACGAGAGTTCTGTGGCCCTTTAAAGACTAAAGTCTTTAAAGGGCCACAGAACTCTCGTTGTTTTTGCCATATTGGCTTTGATAAGAAAAGCTCAAAGGATAGAAGCATCTACGTTGTTTTTGGCAACGAGAGTTCTGTGGCCCTTTAAAGACTAAAGTCTTTAAAGGGCCGCAGAACTCTCGTTGTTTTTGCCATATTGGCTTTGATAAGAAAAGCTCAAAGGATAGAAGCATCTACGTTGTTTTTGGCAACGAGAGTTCTGTGGCACTTTAAAGACTAAAGTCTTTAAAGGGCCGCAGAACTCTCGTTGTTTTTGCCATATTGGCTTTGATAAGAAAAGCTCAAAGGATAGAAGCATCTACGTTGTTTTTGGCAACGAGAGTTCTGTGGGCCCTTAAAGACTAAAGTCTTTAAAGGGCCACAGAACTCACGTTGTTTTTGCCATATTGGCTTTGATAAGAAAAGCTCAAAGGATAGAAGCATCTACGTTGTTTTTGGCAACGAGAGTTCTGTGGCACTTTAAAGACTAAAGTCTTTAAAGGGCCACAGAACTCTCGGGTTGTTTTTGCCATATTGGCTTTGATAAGAAAAGCTCAAAGGATAGAAGCATCTACGTTGTTTTTGGCAACGAGAGTTCTGTGGCACTTTAAAGACTGAAGTCTTTAAAGGGCCACAGAACTCTCGTTGTTTTTGCCATATTGGCTTTGATAAGAAAAGCTCAAAGGATAGAAGCATCTACGTTGTTTTTGGCAACAGAACTCTCGTTGTTTTTGCCATATTGGCTTTGATAAGAAAAGCTCAAAGGATAGAAGCATCTACGTTGTTTTTGGCAACGAGAGTTCTGTGGCCCTTTAAAGACTAAAGTCTTTAAAGGGCCACAGAACTCTCGTTGTTTTTGCCATATTGGCTTTGATAAGAAAAGCTCAAAGGATAGAAGCATCTACGTTGTTTTTGGCAACGAGAGTTCTGTGGCCCTTTAAAGACTAAAGTCTTTAAAGGGCCGCAGAACTCTCGTTGTTTTTGCCATATTGGCTTCGATAAGAAAAGCTCAAAGGATAGAAGCATCTTCATTGTTTTTGGCCACAGAACTCTCGTTGTTTTTGCCATATTGGCTTTGATAAGAAAAGCTCAAAGGATAGAAGCATCTACGTTGTTTTTGGCAACGAGAGTTCTGTGTCCCTCTAAAGACTAAAGTCTTTAAAGGGCCACAGAACTCTCGTTGTTTTTGCCATATTGGCTTTGATAAGAAAAGCTCAAAGGATAGAAGCATCTACGTTGTTTTTGGCACAGAACTCTCGTTGTTTTTGCCATATTGGCTTTGATAAGAAAAGCTCAAAGGATAGAAGCATCTACGTTGTTTTTGGCAACGAGAGTTCTGTGGCACTTTAAAGACTAAAGTCTTTAAAGGCCACAGAACTCTCGTTGTTTTTGCCATATTGTCTTTGATAAGAAAAGCTCAAAGGATAGAAGCATCTACGTTGTTATTGGCCACAGAACTCTCGTTGTTTTTGCCATATTGGCTTTGATAAGAAAAGCTCAAAGGATAGAAGCATCTACGTTGTTTTTGGCAACGAGAGTTCTGTGTCCCTCTAAAGACTAAAGTCTTTAAAGGGCCACAGAACTCTCGTTGTTTTTGCCATATTGGCTTTGATAAGAAAAGCTCAAAGGATAGAAGCATCTACGTTGTTTTTGGCAACGAGAGTTCTGTGGCCCTTTAAAGACTAAAGTCTTTAAGGGGCCACAAACTCTCGTTGTTTTTGCCATATTGGCTTTGATAAGAAAAGCTCAAAGGATAGAAGCATCTACGTTGTTTTTGGCAACGAGAGTTTGGCAACGAAAGTTCTGAACTTCGTTGTTTTTGCATATTGGCTTTGATAAGACTAAAGTCTTTAAAGGGCCACAGAAGTCTCGTTGTTTTTGCCATATTGGCTTTGATAAGAAAAGCTCAAAGGATAGAAGCATCTACGTTGTTTTTGGACACAGAACTCTCGTTGTTTTGTCATATTGGCTTTGATAATAAAAGCTCAAAGGATAGAAGCATCTACGTTGTTTTTGGCAACGAGAGTTCTGTGGCCCTTTAAAGACTAAAGTCTTTAAAGGGCCACAGAACTCTCGTTGTTTTTGACATATTGGCTGTGATAAGAAAAGTTAAAAGGATAGAAGCATCTACGTTGTTTTTGGCAAAGAACTCTCGTTGGTTTTGCCATATTGGCTTTGATAGGATAAGCTCAAAGGATAGAAGAATCTACGTTGTAAAGGGCCACAGAACTCTCGTTGTTTTTGTCATATTGGCTTTGATAAGAAAAGCTCAAAGGATAAAAGCATCTACGTTGTTTTTGGCAACGAGAGTTCTGTGGCACTTTAAAGACTAAAGTCTTTAAAGGGCCACAGAACTCTCGTTGTTTTTGCCATATTGGCTTTGATAAGAAAAGCTCAAAGGATAGAAGCATCTACGTTGTTCTTTGGCCACAGAACTCTCGTTGTTTTTGCCATATTGGCTTTGATAAGAAAAGCTCAAAGGATAGAAGCATCTACGTTGTTTTTGGCAACGAGAGTTCTGTGTCCCTCTAAAGACTAAAGTCTTCAAAGGGCCACAGAACTCTCGTTGTTTTTGCCATATAGGCTTTGATAAGAAAAGCTCAAAGGATAGAAGCATCTACGTTGTTTTTGCCAACGAGAGTTCTGTGGCCCTCTAAAGACTAAAGTCTTTAAAGGGCCACAGAACTCTCGTTGTTTTTGCCATATTGGCTTTGATAAGAAAAGCTCAAAGCATAGAAGCATCTACGTTGTTTTGGCAACGAGCGTTCTGTGGCAATTTAAAGACTAAAGTCTTTAAAGGGCCACAGAACTCTCGGGTTTTTTGCCATATTGGCTTTGATAAGAAAAGCTCAAAGGATAGAAGCATCTACGTTGTTTTTGGCACAGAACTCGCGTTGTTTTTGCCATATTGGCTTTGATAAGAAAAGCTCAAAGGATAGAAGCATCTACGTTGTTTTTGGCCACAGAACTCTCGTTGTTTTGTCATATTGGCTTTAGTAAGAAAAGTTCAAAGGATAGAAGCATCTACGTTGTTTTTGGCAACGAGAGTTCTGTGGCGCTTTAAAGACTTTAGTCTTTAAAGGGCCACAGAACTCTCGTTGTTTTTGCCATATTGGCTTTGATAAGAAAAGCTCAAAGGATAGAAGCATCTACGTTGTTTTTGGCAACGAGAGTTCTGTGGCCCTATAAAGACTTTAGTCTTTAAAGGGTCGCAGAACTCTCGTTGTTTTTGCCATATTGGCTTCGATAAGAAAAGCTCAAAGGATAGAAGCATCTTCATTGTTTTTGGCCACAGAACTCTCGTTGTTTTTGCCATATTGGCTTTGATAAGAAAAGCTCAAAGGATAGAAGCATCTACGTTGTTTTTGGCAACGAGAGTTCTGTGGCCCATTAAAGACTAAAGTCTTTAAAGGGCCGCAGAACTCTCGTTGTTTTTGCCATATTGGCTTTGATAAGAAATGCTCAAAGGATAGAAGCATCTACGTTGTTTTTGGCAACGAGAGTTCTGTGCCCTTTAAAGACTAAAGTCTTTAAAGGGCCGCAGAACTCTCGTTGTTTTTGCCATATTGGCTTTGATAAGAAAAGCTCAAAGGATAGAAGCATCTACGTTGTTTTTGGCAACGAGAGTTCTGTGGCCCTCTAAAGACTAAAGTCTTTAAAGGGCCGCAGAACTCTCGTTGTTTTTGCCATATTGGCTTTGATAAGAAAAGCTCAAAGGATAGAAGCATCTACGTTGTTTTTGGCAACGAGAGTTCTGTGGACCCTATAAAGACTTTAGTCTTTAAAGGTCCACAGAACTCTCGTTGTTTTTGCCATATTGGCTTTGATAAGAAAAGCTCAAAGGATAGAAGCATCTACGTTGTTTTTGGCAACGAGAGTTCTGTGGCACTTTAAAGACTAAAGTCTTTAAAGGGCCACAGAACTCTCGTTGTTTTTGCCATATTGGCTTTGATAAGAAAAGCTCAAAGGATAGAAGCATCTTCATTGTTTTTGGCCACAGAACTCTCGTTGTTTTTGCCATATTGGCTTTGATAAGAAAAGCTCAAAGGATAGAAGCATCTACGTTGTTTTTGGCAACGAGAGTTCTGTGGCCCTATAAAGACTTTAGTATTTAAAGGGCCACAGAACTCTCGTTGTTTTTGCCATATTGGCTTTGATATGAAAAGCTCAAAGGATAGAAACATCTACGTTGTTTTTGGCACAGAACTCTCGTTGTTTTTGCCATATTGGCTTTGATAAGAAAAGCTCAAAGGATAGAAGCATCTACGTTGTTTTTGGCAACGAGAGTTCTGTGGCACTTTAAAGACTAAAGTCTTTAAAGGGCCACAGAACTCTCGTTGTTTTTGCCATATTGGCTTTGATAAGAAAAGCTCAAAGGATAGAAGCATCTACGTTGTTTTTGGCAACGAGAGTTCTGTGGCCCTTTAAAGACTAAAGTCTTTAAAGGGCCGCAGAACTCTCGTTGTTTTTGCCATATTGGCTTTGATAAGAAATGCTCAAAGGATAGAAGCATCTACGTTGTTTTTGGCAACGAGAGTTCTGTGGCACTTTAAAGACTAAAGTCTTTGAAGGGCCGCAGAACTCTCGTTGTTTTTGCCATATTGGCTTTGATAAGAAAAGCTCAAAGGATAGAAGCATCTACGTTGTTTTTGGCAACGAGAGTTCTGTGGCCCTCTAAAGACTAAAGTCTTTAAAGGGCCGCAGAACTCTCGTTGTTTTTGCCATATTGGCTTTGATAAGAAAAGCTCAAAGGATAGAAGCATCTACGTTGTTTTTGGCAACGAGAGTTCTGTGGCACTTTAAATACTAAAGTCTTTAAAGGGCCACAGAACTCTCGTTGTTTTTGCCATATTGGCTTTGATAAGAAAAGCTCAAAGGATAGAAGCATCTACGTTGTTTTTGGCAACGAGCGTTCTGTGGCACTTTAAAGACTAAAGTCTTTAAATGGCCACAGAACTCTCGTTGTTTTTGCCATATTGGCTTTGATAAGAAAAGCTCAAAGGATAGAAGCATCTACGTTGTTTTTGGCAACGAGAGTTCTGTGGCCCTCTAAAGACTAAAGTCTTCAAAGGGCCTCAGAACTCTCGTTGTTTTTGCCATATAGGCTTTGATAAGAAAAGCTCAAAGGATAGAAGCATCTACGTTGTTTTTGGCAACGAGAGTTCTGTGGCCCTTTAAAGACTAAAATCTTTAAGGGGCCACAAAACTCTCGTTGTTTTTGCCATATTGGCTTTGATAAGAAAAGCTCAAAGGATAGAAGCATCTACGTTGTTTTTGGCAACGAGAGTTCTGTGGCCCTTTGAAGACTAAAGTCTTTAAAGGGCCGCAGAACTCTCGTTGTTTTTGCCATATTGGCTTTGATAAGAATAGCTCAAAGGATAGAAGCATCTACGTTGTTTTTGCCATATTGGCTTTGATAAAAAAAGCTCAAAGGATAGAAGTATCTACGTTGTTTTTGGCAACGAGAGTTCTGTGGCCCTTTAAAGACTAAAGTCTTTAAAGGGCCACAGAAGTCTCGTTGTTTTTGCCATATTGGCTTTGATAAGAAAAGCTCAAAGGATAGAAGCATCTACGTTGTTTTTGGCACAGAAGTCTCGTTGTTTTTGCCATATTGGCTTTGATAAGAAAAGCTCAAAAAATAGAAGCATCTACGTTGTTTTTGGCACAGAACTCTCGTTGTCTTTGCCATATTGGCTTTGATAAGAAAAGCTCAAAGGATAGAAGCATCTACGTTGTTTTTGGCAACGAGAGTTCTGTGGCCCTCTAAAGACTAAAGTCTTTAAATGGCCACAGAACTCTCGTTGTTTTTGCCATATTGGCTTTGATAAGAAAAGCTCAAAGGATAGAAGCATCTACGTTGTTTTTGGCAACGAGAGTTCTGTGGCCCTCTAAAGACTAAAGTCTTTAAAGGGCCACAGAACTCTCGTTGTTTTTGCCATATTGGCTTTGATAAGAAAAGCTCAAAGGATAGAAGCATCTACGTTGTTTTTGGCAACGAACTCTCGTTGTTTTGGCCATATTGGCTTTGATAAAGACTAAAGTCTTTAAAGGGCCGCAGAACTCTCGTTGTTTTTGCCATATTGGCTTTGATAAGAAAAGCTCAAAGGATAGAAGCATCTACGTTGTTTTTGGCAACGAGAGTTCTGTGGCACTTTAAAGACTAAAGTCTTTAAAGGGATAGAACTCTCGTTGTTTTTGCCATATTGGCTTTGATAACAAAAGCTCAAAGGATAGAAGCATCTACGTTGTTATTGGCCACAGAACTCTCGTTTTTTTGCCATATTGGCTTTGATAAAAAAAGCTCAAAGGATAGAAGCATCTACGTTGTTTTTGGCAACGAGATGTCTGTGGCCCTCTAAAGACTAAAGTCTTTAAAGGGCCACAGAACTCTCGTTGTTTTTGCCATATTGGCTTTGATAAGAAAAGCTCAAAGGATAGAAGCATCTACGTTGTTTTTGGCAACGAGAGTTCTGTGGCCCTTTAAAGACTAAAGTCTTTAAGGGGCCACAAAACTCTCGTTGTTTTTGCCATATTGGCTTTGATAAGAAAAGCTCAAAGGATAGAAGCATCTACGTTGTTTTTGGCAACGAGAGTTCTGTGGCCCTTTGAAGACTAAAGTCTTTAAAGGGCCACAGAACTCTCGTTGTTTTTGCCATATTGGCTTTGATAAGAAAAGCTCAAAGGATAGAAGAATCTACGTTGTTTTTGGCCACAGAACTGTCATTGTTTTGTCATATTGGCTTTGATAAGAAAAGCTCAAAGGATAGAAGCATATACGTTGTTTTTGGCAACGAGAGTTCTGTGGCCCTCTAAAGACTAAAATCTTTAAAGGGCCACAGAACTCTCGTTGTTTTTGCCATATTGGCTTTGATAAGAAATGCTCAAAGGATAGAAGCATCTACGTTGTTTTTGGCAACGAGAGTTCTGTGGCACTTTAAAGACTAAAGTCTTTAAAGGGCCGCAGAACTCTCGTTGTTTTTGCCATATTGGCTTTGATAAGAAAAGCTCAAAGGATAGAAGCATCTACGTTGTTTTTGGCAACGAGAGTTCTGTGGCACTTTAAAGACTAAAGTCTTTAAAGGGCCACAGAACTCTCGTTGTTTTTGCCATATTGGCTTTGATAAGAAAAGCTCAAAGGATAGAAGCATCTACGTTGTTATTGGCCACAGAACTCTCGTTTTTTTTGCCATATTGGCTTTGATAAGAAAAGCTCAAAGGATAGAAGCATCTACGTTGTTTTTGGCAACGAGAGTTCTGTGGCCCTCTAAAGACTAAAGTCTTTAAAGGGCCACAGAACTCTCGTTGTTTTTGCCATATTGGCTTTGATAAGAAAAGCTCAAAGGATAGAAGCATCTACGTTGTTTTTGGCAACGAGAGTTCTGTGGCCCTTTAAAGACTAAAGTCTTTAAGGGGCCACAAAACTCTCGTTGTTTTTGCCATATTGGCTTTGATAAGAAAAGCTCAAAGGATAGAAGCATCTACGTTGTTTTTGGCAACGAGAGTTCTGTGGCCCTTTGAAGACTAAAGTCTTTAAAGGGCCACAGAACTCTCGTTGTTTTTGCCATCTTGGCTTTGATAAGAAAAGCTGAAAGGATAGAAGAATCTACGTTGTTTTTGGCCACAGAACTGTCATTGTTTTGTCATATTGGCTTTCATAAGAAAAGCTCAAAGGATAGAAGCATATACGTTGTTTTTGGCAACGAGAGTTCTGTGGCCCTCTAAAGACTAAAATCTTTAAAGGGCCACAGAACTCTCGTTGTTTTTGCCATATTGGCTTTGATAAGAAATGCTCAAATGATAGAAGCATCTACGTTGTTTTTGGCAACGAGAGTTCTGTGGCACTTTAAAGACTAAAGTCTTTAAAGGGCCGCAGAACTCTCGTTGTTTTTGCCATATTGGCTTTGATAAGAAAAGCTCAAAGGATAGAAGCATCTACGTTGTTTTTGGCAACAAGAGTTCTGTTGCCCTTTAAAGACTTTAGTCTTTAAAGGCCACAGAACTCTAGTTGTTTTTGCCATATTGGCTTTGATAAGAAAAGCTCAAAGGATAGAAGCATCTACGTTGTTTTGGCAACGAGTGTTCTGTGGAACTTTAAAGACTAAAGTCTTTAAAGGGCCGAAGAACTCTCGTTGTTTTTGCCATATTGGCTTTGATAAGAAAAGCTCAAAGGATAGAAGCATCTTCATTGTTTTTGGCCACAGAACTGTCATTGTTTTTCCCATATTGGGTTTGATAAGTAAAGCTCAAAGGATAGAAGCATCTACGTTGTTTTTGGCAACGAGAGTTCTGTGGCCCTCTAAAGACTAAAGTCTTTAAAGGGCCACAGAACTCAAGTTGTTTTTTCCATATTGGCTTTGATAGGAAAAGCTCAAAGGATAAAAGCATCTACGTTGTTTTTGGCCACAGAACTCTCGTTGTTTTGTCATATTGGCTTTGATAAGAAAAGCTCAAAGGATAGAAGCATCTACGTTGTTTTTGGCAACGAGAGTTCTGTGGCACTTTAAAGACTAAAGTTTTTAAAGGGCCACAGAACTCTCGTTGTTTTTGCCATATTGGCTTTGATAAGAAAAGCTCAAAGGATAGAAGCATCTACGTTGTTTTTGGCAACGAGAGTTCTGTGTCCCTCTAAAGACTAAAGTCTTTAAAGGGCCACAAAACTCTCGTTGTTTTTGCCATATTGGCTTTGATAAGAAAAGCTCAAAGGATAGAAGCATCTACGTTGTTTTTGGCAACGAGAGTTCTGTGGCCCTTTAAAGACTAAAGTCTTTAAAGGGCCGCAGAACTCTCGTTGTTTTTGCCATATTGGCTTTGATAAGAAAAGCTCAAAGGATAGAAGCATCTACGTTGTTATTGGCCACAGAACTCTCGTTGTTTTTGCCATATTGGCTTTGATAAGAAATGCTCAAAGGATAGAAGCATCTACGTTGTTTTTGGCAACGAGAGTTCTGTGGCACTTTAAAGACTAAAGTCTTTAAAGGGCCACAGAACTCTCGTTGTTTTTGCCATATTGGCTTTGATAGGAAAAGCTCAAAGGATAAAAGCATCTACGTTGTTTTTGGCAACGAGAGTTCTGTGGCCCTTTAAAGACTAAAGTCTTTAAAGGGCCACAGAACTCTCGTTGTTTTTGCCATATTGGCTTTGATAGGAAAAGCTCAAAGGATAGAAGAATCTACGTTGTTTTTGGCCACAGAACTCTCGTTGTTTTGTCATATTGGCTTTGATAAGAAAAGCTCAAAGGATAAAAGCATCTACGTTGTTTTTAGCAACGAGAGTTCTGTGGCACTTTAAAGAATAAAGTCTTTAAAGAGCCACAGAACTCTCGTTGTTTTTGCCATATAGGCTTTGATAGGAAAAGCTCAAAGGATAGAAGAATCTACGTTGTTTTTGGCCACAGAACTCTCGTTGTTTTGTCATATTGGCTTTGATAAGAAAAGCTCAAAGGATAAAAGCATCTACGTTGTTTTTGGCAACGAGAGTTCTGTGGCACTTTAAAGACTAAAGTCTTTAAAGGGCCACAGAACTCTCGTTGTTTTTGCCATATTGCTTTGATAAGAAATGCTCAAAGGATAGAAGCATCTACGTTGTTTTTCGCAATGAGAGTTCTGTGGCCCTTTAAAGACTAAAGTCTTTAAAGGGCACAGAACTCTCGTTGTTTTTGCCATATTGGCTTTGATAAGAAAAGCTCAAAGGATAGAAGCATCCATGTTGTTTTTGGCAACGAGAGTTCTGTGGCCCTTTAAAGACTAAAGTCTTTAAGGGGACACAAAACTCTCATTGTTTTTCCCATATTGGCTTTGATAAGAAAAGCTCAAAGGATAGAAGCATCTACGTTGTTTTTGGCAACGAGAGTTCTGGGGCCCTTTAAAGACTAAAGTCTTTAAAGGGCCACAGAACTCTTGTTGTTTTTGACATATTGGCTTTGATAAGAAAAGCTCAAAGGATAGAAGCATCTACGTTGTTTTTGGCAACGAGAGTTCTGTGGCCCTTTAAAGACTAAAGTCTTTAGAGGGCCACAGAACTCGCGGTGTGTTTGCCAAATTGGCTTTGATAAGAAATGCTCAAAGGATAGAAGCATCTACGTTGTTTTTGGCAACGAGAGTTCTGTGGCACTTTAAAGACTAAAGTCTTTAAAGGGCCACAGAACTCTCGTTGTTTTTGCCATATTGGCTTTGATAAGAAAAGCTCAAAGGATAAAGCATCTACGTTGTTTTTGGCAACTAGAGTTCTGTGGCAGTTTAAAGACTAAAGTCTTTAAAGGGCCACAGAACTCTCGTTTTTTTTGCCATATTGGCTTTGATAGGAAAAGCTCAAAGGATAGAAGAATCTACGTTGTTTTTGGCCACAGAACTCTCGTTGTTTTGTCATATTGGCTTTGATAAGAAAAGCTCAAAGGATAAAAGCATCTACGTTGTTTTTGGCAACGAGAGTTCTGTGGCACTTTAAAGACTAAAGTCTTTAAAGAGCCACAGAACTCTCGTTGTTTTTGCCATATAGGCTTTGATAGGAAAAGCTCAAAGGATAGAAGAATCTACGTTGTTTTTGGCCACAGAACTCTCGTTGTTTTGTCATATTGGCTTTGATAAGAAAAGCTCAAAGGATAAAAGCATCTACGTTGTTTTTGGCAACGAGAGTTCTGTGGCACTTTAAAGACTAAAGTCTTTAAAGAGCCACAGAACTCTCGTTGTTTTTGCCATATTGGCTTTGATAAGAACTGCTCAAAGGATAGAAGCATCTACGTTGTTTTTGGCAATGAGAGTTCTGTGGCCCTTTAAAGACTAAAGTGTTTAAAGGGCAGCAGAACTCTCGTTGTTTTTGCCATATTGGCTTTGATAAGAAAAGCTCAAAGGATAGAAGCATCTATGTTGTTTTTGGCAACGAGAGTTCTGTGGCCCTTTAAAGACTAAAGTCTTTAAAGGGCCACAGAACTCTCGTTGTTTTTGCCATATTGGATTTGATAAGAAAAGCTCAAAGGATAGAAGCATCTACGTTGTTTTTGGCAACGAGAGTTCTGTGGCCCTTTAAAGACTAAAGTCTTTAAAGGGCCGCAGAACTCTCGTTGTTTTTGCCATATTGGCTTTGATAAGAAAAGCTCAAAGGATAGAAGCATCTTCATTGTTTTTGGCCACAGAACTCTCGTTGTTTTTGCCATATTGGCTTTGATAAGAAAAGCTCAAAGGATAGAAGCATCTACGTTGTTTTTGGCAACGAACTTCTGTGGCCCTTTAAAGACTAAAGTCTTTAAAGGGCCACAGAACTCTCGTTGTTTTTGCCATATTGGCTTTGATAAGAAAAGCTCAAAGGATAGAAGCATCTACGTTGTTTTTGGCAACGAGAGTTCTGTGGCCCTTTAAAGACTAAAGTCTTTAAAGGGTCCACAAAACTCTCGTTGTTTTTGCCATATTGGCTTTGATAAGAAAAGCTCAAAGGATAGAAGCATCTACGTTGTTTTTGGCAACGAGAGTTCTGTGGCCCTTTAAAGACTAAAGTCTTTAAAGGGCCACAGAACTCTCGTTGTTTTTGCCATATTGGCTTTGATAAGAAAAGCTCAAAGGATAGAAGCATCTACGTTGTTTTTGGCCACAGAACTCTCGTTGTTTTTGCCATATTGGCTTTGATAAGAAAAGCTCAAAGGATAGAAGCATCTACGTTGTTTTTGGCAACGAGAGTTCTGTGGCCCTTTAAAGACTAAAGTCTTTAAAGGGCCACAGAACTCTCGTTGTTTTTGCCATATTGGCTTTGATAAGAAAAGCTCAAAGGATAGAAGCATCTACGTTGTTTTTGGCAACGAGAGTTCTGTGTCCCTTTAAAGACTAAAGTCTTTAAAGGGCCACAGAACTCTCGTTGTTTTTGCCATATTGGCTTTGATAAGAAAAGCTCAAAGGATAGAAGCATCTTCATTGTTTTTGGCCACAGAACTCTCGTTGTTTTTGCCATATTGGCTTTGATAAGAAAAGCTCAAAGGATAGAAGCATCTACGTTGTTTTTGGCAACGAGAGTTCTGTGTCCCTCTAAAGACTAAATTCTTTAAAGGGCCACAGAACTCTCGTTGTTTTTGCCATATTGGCTTTGATAAGAAAAGCTCAAAGGATAGAAGCATCTACGTTGTTTTTGGCAACGAGAGTTCTGTGGCACTTTAAAGACTAAAGTCTTTAAAGGGCCACAGAACTCTCGTTGTATTTGCCATATTGGCTTTGATAAGAAAAGCTCAAAGGATAGAAGCATCTACGTTGTTTTTGGCAACGAGAGTTCTGTGGCCCTCTAAAGACTAAAATCTTTAAAGGGCCACAGAACTCTCGTTGTTTTTGCAATATTGGCTTTGATAAGAAATGCTCAAAGGATAGAAGCATCTACGTTGTTTTTGGCAACGAGAGTTCTGTGGCACTTTAAAGACTAAAGTCTTTAAAGGGCCACAGAACTCTCGTTGTTTTTGCCATATTGGCTTTGATAAGAAAAGCTCAAAGGATAGAAGCATCTACGTTGTTTTTGGCAACGAGAGTTCTGTGGCCCTTTAAAGACTTTAGTCTTTAAAGCGCCACAGAACTCTCGTTGTTTTTGCCATATTGGCTTTGATAAGAAAAGCTCAAAGGATAGAAGCATCTACGTTGTTTTTCCCAACGAGCGTTCTGTGGCACTTTAAAGACTAAAGTCTTTAAAGGGCCGCAGAACTCTCGTTGTTTTTGCCATATTGGCTTTGATAAGAAAAGCTCAAAGGATAGAAGCATCTTCATTGTTTTTGGCCACAGAACTCTCGTTGTTTTTGCCATATTGGCTTTGATAAGAAAAGCTCAAAGGATAGAAGCATCTACGTTGTTTTTGGCAACGAGAGTTCTGTGGCCCTTTAAAGACTAAAGTCTTTAAAGGGCCGCAGAACTCTCGTTGTTTTTGCCATATTGGCTTTGATAAGAAAAGCTCAAAGGATAGAAGCATCTACGTTGTTTTTGGCAACGAGAGTTCTGTGGCCCTTTAAAGACTAAAGTCTTTAAAGGGCCACAGAACTCTCGTTGTTTTTGCCATATTGGCTTTGATAAGAAAAGCTCAAAGGATAGAAGCATCTACGTTGTTTTTGGCAACAAGAGTTCTGTGGCCCTTTAAAGACTAAAGTCTTTAAAGGGCCGCAGAACTCTCGTTGTTTTTGCCATATTGGCTTTGATAAGAAAAGCTCAAAGGATAGAAGCATCTTCATTGTTTTTGGCCACAGAACTCTCGTTGTTTTTGCCATATTGGCTTTGATAAGAAAAGCTCAAAGGATAGAAGCATCTACGTTGTTTTTGGCAACGAGAGTTCTGTGGCACTTTAAAGACTAAAGTCTTAAGAAAAGCTAAAGGGCCACAGAACTCTCGTTGTATTTGCCATATTGGCTTTGATAAGAAAAGCTCAAAGGATAGAAGCATCTACGTTGTTATTGGCCACAGAACTCTCGTTGTTTTTGCCATATTGGCTTTGATAAGAAAAGCTCAAAGGATAGAAGCATCTACGTTGTTTTTGGCAACGAGAGTTCTGTGGCCCTTTAAAGACTAAAGTCTTTAAGGGGCCACAAAACTCTCGTTGTTTTTGCCATATTGGCTTTGATAAGAAAAGCTCAAAGGATAGAAGCATCTACGTTGTTTTTGGCAACGAGAGTTCTGTGGCCCTTTAAAGACTAAAGTCTTTAAAGGGCCACAGAACTCTCGTTGTTTTTGCCATATTGGCTTTGATAAGAAAAGCTCAAAGGATAGAAGCATCTACGTTGTTTTTGGCAACGAGAGTTCTGTGGCCCTTTAAAGACTAAAGTCTTTAAAGGGCCACAGAACTCTCGTTGTTTTTGCCATATTGGCTTTGATAAGATAAGCTCAAACGATAGAATAATATACGTTGTTTTTGGCCACATAACTCTCGTTGTTTTTGTCATATTGGCTTTGATAAGAAAAGCTCAAAGGATAGAAGCATCTACGTTGTTTTTGGCAACGAGAGTTCTGTGGCACTTTAAAGACTAAAGTCTTTAAAGGGCCACAGAACTCTCGTTGTTTTTGCCATATTGGCTTTGATAAGAAAAGCTCAAAGGATAGAAGCATCTACGTTGTTTTTGGCAACGAGAGTTTTGTGGCCCTTAAAGACTAAAGTCTTTAAAGGGCCACAGAACTCTCGTTGTTTTTGCCATATTGGCTTTGATAAGAAAAGCTCAAAGGATAGAAGCATCTACGTTGTTTTTGGCAACGAGAGTTTGTGGCCTCTTAAAGACTAAAGTCTTTAAGGGCCACAGAACTCTCGTTGTTTTTGCCATATTGGCTTTGATAAGAAAAGCTCAAAGGATAGAAGCATCTACGTTGTTTTGGCCATAGAACTCTCGCTGTTTTTGCCATGTTGACTTTGATAAGAAAAGCTCAAAGGATAGAAGCATCTACGTTGTTTTTGGCAACGAGAGTTCTGTGGCCCTTTAAAGACTTAAGTCTTTAAGGGGCCACAAAACTCTCGTTGTTTTTGCCATATTGGCTTTGATAAGAAAAGCTCAAAGGATAGAAGAATCTACGTTGTTTTTGGCAACGAGAGTTCTGTGGCCCTTTAAAGACTAAAGTCTTTAAAGGGCCACAGAACTCTCGTTATTTTTGCCATATTGGCTTTGATAAGAAAAGCTCAAAGGATAGAAGCATCTACGTTGTTTTTGGCAACGAGAGTTCTGTGGCCCTTTAAAGACTAAAGTCTTTAAAGGGCCACAGAACTCTCGTTGTTTTTGCCATATTGGCTTTCATAGGTAAAGCTCAAAGGATAGAAGAATCTACGTTGTTTTTGGCCACAGAACTCTCGTTGTTTTGTCATATTGGCTTTGATAAGAAAACTCAAAGGATAAAAGCATCTACGTTGTTTTTGGCAACGAGAGTTCTGTGGCACTTTAAAGACTAAAGTCTTTAAAGGGCCACAGAACTCTCGTTGTTTTTGCCATATTGGCTTTGATAGGAAAAGCTCAAAGGATAGAAAAATCTACGTTGTTTTTGGCCACAGAACTCTCGTTGTTTTGTCATATTGGCTTTGATAAGAAAAGCTCAAAGGATAGAAGCATCTACGTTGTTTTTGGCAACGAGAGTTCTGTGTCCCTGATAAAGACTAAAGTCTTTAAAGGGCCACAAAACTCTCGTTGTTTTTGCCATATTGGCTTTGATAAGAAAAGCTCAAAGGATAGAAGCATCTACGTTGTTATTGGCCACAGAACTCTCGTTGTTTTTGCCATATTGGCTTTGATAAGAAAAGCTCAAAGGATAGAAGCATCTACGTTGTTTTTGGCAACGAGAGTTCTGTGGCCCTTTAAAGACTAAAGTCTTTAAGGGGCCACAAAACTCTCGTTGTTTTTGCCATATTGGCTTTGATAAGAAAAGCTCAAAGGATAGTAGCATCTACGTTGTTTTTGGCAACGAGAGTTCTGTGGCCCTTTAAAGAGTAAAGTCTTTAAAGGGCCACAGAACTCTGGTTATTTTTGCCATATTGGCTTTGATAAGAAAAGCTCAAAGGGTAGAAGCATCTACGTTGTTTTTGGCAACGAGAGTTCTGTGGCCCTTTAAAGACTAAAGTCTTTAAAGGGCCA
Source organism: Emydura macquarii macquarii (assembly GCF_026122565.2). Lineage (NCBI taxonomy): Eukaryota > Metazoa > Chordata > Testudines > Chelidae > Emydura > Emydura macquarii. Next base: position 17,726 of record NW_027131440.1, read on the forward strand.
CAGAACTCTCGTTGTTTTTGCCATATCGGCTTTGATAGGAAAAGCTCAAAGGATAGAAGAATCTACGTTGTTTTTGGCCACAGAACTCTCGTTGTTTTGTCATATTGGCTTTGATAAGAAAAGCTCAAAGGATAAAAGCATCTACGTTGTTTTTTACAACGAGAGTTCTGTGGCACTTTAAAGACTAAAGTCTGTAAAGGGCCACAGAACTCTCGTTGTTTTTGCCATATTGGCTTTGATAAGAAAAGCTCAAAGGATAGAAGCATCTACGTTGTTTTTGGCAACGAGAGTTTTGTGGCCCTCTAAAGACTAAAGTCTTTAGAGGGCCACAGAACTCTCGTTGTTTTTGCCATATTGGCTTTGATAAGAAATGCTCAAAGGATAGAAGCATCTACGTTGTTTTTGGCAACGAGAGTTCTGTGGCACTTTAAAGACTAAAGTCTTTAAAGGGCCACAGAACTCTCGTTGTTTTTGCCATATTGGCTTTGATAGGAAAAGCTCAAAGGATAAAAGCATCTACGTTGTTTTTGGCAACGAGAGTTCTGTGGCACTTTAAAGACTAAAGTCTTTAAAGGGCCACAGAACTCTCGTTGTTTTTGCCATATTGGCTTTGATAGGAAAAGCTCAAAGGATAGAAGAATCTACGTTGTTTTTGGCCACAGAACTCTCGTTGTTTTGTCATATTGGCTTTGATAAGAAAAGCTCAAAGGATAAAAGCATCTACGTTGTTTTTGGCAACGAGAGTTCTGTGGCACTTTAAAGACTAAAGTCTTTAAAGAGCCACAGAACTCTCGTTGTTTTTGCCATATAGGCTTTGATAGGAAAAGCTCAAAGGATAGAAGAATCTACGTTGTTTTTGGCCACAGAACTCTCGTTGTTTTGTCATATTGGCTTTGATAAGAAAAGCTCAAAGGATAAAAGCATCTACGTTGTTTTTGGCAACGAGAGTTCTGGGGCACTTTAAAGACTAAAGTCTTTAAAGGGCCACAGAACTCTCGTTGTTTTTGCCATATTGGCTTTGATAAGAAAAGCTCAAAGGATAGAAGCATCTACGTTGTTTTTGGCAACGAGAGTTCTGTGGCCCTCTAAAGACTAAAGTCTTTAGAGGGCCACAGAACTCTCGTTGTTTTTGCCATATTGGCTTTGATAAGAAAAGCTCAAAGGATAGAAGCATCTACGTTGTTTTTGGCAACGAGAGTTCTGTGGCACTTTAAAGACTAAAGTGTTTAGAGGGCCACAGAACTCTCGTTGTTTTTGCCATATTGGCTTTGATAAGAAATGCTCAAAGGATAGAAGCATCTACGTTGTTTTTGGCAACGAGAGTTCTGTGGCACTTTAAAGACTAAAGTCTTTAAAGGGCCACAGAACTCTCGTTGTTTTTGCCATATTGGCTTTGATAAGAAAAGCTCAAAGGATAGAAGAATCTACGTTGTTTTTGGCCACAGAACTCTCGTTGTTTTGTCATATTGGCTTTGATAAGAAAAGCTCAAAGGATAAAAGCATCTACGTTGTTTTTGGCAACGAGAGTTCTGTGGCACTTTAAAGACTAAAGTCTTTAAAGGGCCACAGAACTCTCGTTGTTTTTGCCATATTGGCTTTGATAGGAAAAGCTCAAAGGATAGAAAAATCTACGTTGTTTTTGGCCACAGAACTCTCGTTGTTTTGTCATATTGGCTTTGATAAGAAAAGCTCAAAGGATAGAAGCATCTACGTTGTTTTTGGCAACGAGAGTTCTGTGTCCCTCTAAAGACTAAAGTCTTTAAAGGGCCACAAAACTCTCGTTGTTTTTGCCATATTGGCTTTGATAAGAAAAGCTCAAAGGATAGAAGCATCTACGTTGTTATTGGCCACAGAACTCTCGTTGTTTTTGCCATATTGGCTTTGATAAGAAAAGCTCAAAGGATAGAAGCATCTACGTTGTTTTTGGCAACGAGAGTTCTGTGGCACTTTAAAGACTAAAGTCTTTAGAGGGCCACAGAACTCTCGTTGTTTTTGCCATATTGGCTTTGATAAGAAAAGCTCAAAGGATAGAAGCATCTACGTTGTTTTTGGCAACGAGAGTTCTGTGGCACTTTAAAGACTAAAGTCTTTAAAGGGCCACAGAACTCTCGTTGTTTTTGCCATATTGGCTTTGATAAGAAAAGCTCAAAGGATAGAAGCATCTACGTTGTTTTGGCAACGAGAGTTCTGTGGCCCTTTAAAGACTAAAGTCTTTAAAGGGCCGCAGAACTCTCGTTGTTTTTGCCATATTGGCTTCGATAAGAAAAGCTCAAAGGATAGAAGCATCTTCATTGTTTTTGGCCACAGAACTCTCGTTGTTTTTGCCATATTGGCTTTGATAAGAAAAGCTTAAAGGATAGAAGCATCTACGTTGTTTTTGGCAACGAGAGTTCTGTGGCACTTTAAAGACTAAAGTCTTTAAAGGGCCACAGAACTCTCGTTGTATTTGCCATAATGGCTTTGATAAGAAAAGCTCAAAGGATAGAAGCATCTACGTTGTTTTCGGCAACGAGAGTTCTGTGGCCCTATAAAGACTAAAGTCTTTAAAGGGCCGCAGAACTCTCGTTGTTTTTGCCAGATTGGCTTGATAAGAAAAGCTCAAAGGATAGAAGCATCTTCATTGTTTTTGGCCACAGAACTCTCGTTGTTTTTGCCATATTGGCTTTGATAAGAAAAGCTCAAAGGATAGAAGCATCTAAGTTGTTTTTGGCAACGAGAGTTCTGTGTCCCTCTAAAGACTAAAGTCTTTAAAGGGCCACAGAACTCTCGTTGTTTTTGCCATATTGGCTTTGAAAAGAAAAGCTCAAAGGATAGAAGCATCTACGTTGTTTTTGGCAATGAGAGTTCTGTGGCCCTTTAAAGACTAAAGTCTTTAAAGGGCCACAGAATTCTCTTTGTTTTTGACATATTGGCTTTGATAAGAAATGCTCAAATGATAGAAGCATCTACGTTGTTTTTGGCAACGAGAGTTCTGTGACACTTTAAAGACTAAAGTCTTTAAGGGGACACAGAAGTCTCGTTGTTTTTGCCATATTGGCTTTGATAAGAAAAGCTCAAAGGATAGAAGCATCTACGTTGTTATTGGCCACAGAACTCTCGTTGTTTTTGCCATATTGTCTTAGATAAGAAAAGCTCAAAGGATAGAAGCATCTACGTTGTTTTTGGCAACGAGAGTTCTGTGGCCCCTTAAAGACTTAAGTCTTTAAGGGGCAACAAAACTCTCGTTGTTTTTGCCCTATTGGCTTTGATAAGAAAAGCTCAAAGGATAGAAGAATCTACGTTGTTTTTGGCAACGAGAGTTCTGTGGCCCTTTAAAGACTAAAGTCTTTAAAGGGCCACAGAACTCTCGTTGTTTTTGCCATATTGGCTTTGATAAGAAAAGCTCAAAGGGTAGAAGCATCTACGTTGTTTTTGGCAACGAGAGTTCTGTGGCCCTTTAAAGACTAAAGTCTTTAAAGGGCCACAGAACTCTCGTTGTTTTTGCCATATTGGCTTTGATAGTTAAAGCTCAAAGGATAGAAGAATCTACGTTGTTTTTGGCCACAGAACTCTCGTTGTTTTGTCATATTGGCTTTGATAAGAAAAGCTCAAAGGATAAAAGCATCTACGTTGTTTTTGGCAACGAGAGTTCTGTGGCACTTTAAAGACAAAAGTCTTTAAAGGGCCACAGAACTCTCGTTGTTTTTGCCATATTGGCTTTGATAGGAAAAGCTCAAAGGATAGAAAAATCTACGTTGTTTTTGGCCACAGAACTCTCGTTGTTTTGTCATATTGGCTTTGATAAGAAAAGCTCAAAGGATAGAAGCATCTACGTTGTTTTTGGCAACGAGAGTTCTGTGTCCCTCTAAAGACTAAAGTCTTTAAAGGGCCACAAAACTCTCGTTGTTTTTGCCATATTGGCTTTGATAAGAAAAGCTCAAAGGATAGAAGCATCTACGTTGTTATTGGCCACAGAACTCTCGTTGTTTTTGCCATATTGGCTTTGATAAGAAAAGCTCAAAGGATAGAAGCATCTACGTTGTTTTTGGCAACGAGAGTTCTGTGGCCCTTTAAAGACTAAAGTCTTTAAGTTGGGCCACAAAACTCTCGTTGTTTTTGCCATATTGGCTTTGATAAGAAAAGCTCAAAGGATAGTAGCATCTACGTTGTTTTTGGCAACGAGAGTTCTGTGGCCCTTTAAAGAGTAAAGTCTTTAAAGGGCCACAGAACTCTGGTTATTTTTGCCATATTGGCTTTGATAAGAAAAGCTCAAAGGGTAGAAGCATCTACGTTGTTTTTGGCAACGAGAGTTCTGTGGCCCTTTAAAGACTAAAGTCTTTAAAGGGCCACAGAACTCTCGTTGTTTTTGCCATATCGGCTTTGATAGGAAAAGCTCTAAGGATAGAAGAATCTACGTTGTTTTTGGCCACAGAACTCTCGTTGTTTTGTCATATTGGCTTTGATAAGAAAAGCTCAAAGGATAAAAGCATCTACGTTGTTTTTTACAACGAGAGTTCTGTGGCACTTTAAAGACTAAAGTCTGTAAAGGGCCACAGAACTCTCGTTGTTTTTGCCATATTGGCTTTGATAAGAAAAGCTCAAAGGATAGAAGCATCTACGTTGTTTTTGGCAACGAGAGTTCTGTGGCCCTCTAAAGACTAAAGTCTTTAGAGGGCCACAGAACTCACGTGGTTTTTGCCATATTGGCTTTGATAAGAAATGCTCAAAGGATAGAAGCATCTACGTTGTTTTTGGCAACGAGAGTTCTGTGGCACTTTAAAGACTAAAGTCTTTAAAGGGCCTCAGAACTCTCGTTGTTTTTGCCATATTGGCTTTGATAGGAAAAGCTCAAAGGATAGAAGAATCTACGTTGTTTTTGGCCACAGAACTCTCGTTGTTTTGTCATATTGGCTTTGATAAGAAAAGCTCAAAGGATAAAAGCATCTACGTTGTTTTTGGCAACGAGAGTTCTGTGGCACTTTAAAGACTAAAGTCTTTAAAGAGCCACAGAACTCTCGTTGTTTTTGCCATATAGGCTTTGATAGGAAAAGCTCAAAGGATAGAAGAATCTACGTTGTTTTTGGCCACAGAACTCTCGTTGTTTTGTCATATTGGCTTTGATAAGAAAAGCTCAAAGGATAAAAGCATCTACGTTGTTTTTGGCAACGAGAGTTCTGGGGCACGATAAAGACTAAAGTCTTTAAAGGGCCACAGAACTCTCGTTGTTTTTGCCATATTGGCTTTGATAAGAAAAGCTCAAAGGATAGAAGCATCTACGTTGTTTTTGGAAACGAGAGTTCTGTGGCCCTCTAAAGACTAAAGTCTTTAGAGGGCCACAGAACTCTCGTTGTTTTTCCAATATTGGCTGTGATAAGAAAAGCTCAAAGGATAGAAGCATCTACGTTGTTTTTGGCAACGAGAGTTCTGTGGCCCTTTAAAGACTAAAGTCTTTAGAGGGCCACAGAACTCTCGTTGTTTTTGCCATATTGGCTTTGATAAGAAATGCTCAAAGGATAGAAGCATCTACGTTGTTTTTGGCAACGAGAGTTCTGTGGCACTTTAAAGACTAAAGTCTTTAAAGGGCCACAGAACTCTCGTTGTTTTTGCCATATTGGCTTTGATAAGAAAAGCTCAAAGGATAGAAGAATCTACGTTGTTTTTGGCCACAGAACTCTCGTTGTTTTGTCATATTGGCTTTGATAAGAAAAGCTCAAAGGATAAAAGCATCTACGTTGTTTTTGGCAACGAGAGTTCTGTGGCACTTTAAAGACTAAAGTCTTTAAAGGGCCACAGAACTCTCGTTGTTTTTGCCATATTGGCTTTGATAGGAAAAGCTCAAAGGATAGAAAAATCTACGTTGTTTTTGGCCACAGAACTCTCGTTGTTTTGTCATATTGGCTTTGATAAGAAAAGCTCAAAGGATAGAAGCATCTACGTTGTTTTTGGCAACGAGAGTTCTGTGTCCCTCTAAAGACTAAAGTCTTTAAAGGGCCACAAAACTCTCGTTGTTTTTGCCATATTGGCTTTGATAAGAAAAGCTCAAAGGATAGAAGCATCTACGTTGTTATTGGCCACAGAACTCTCGTTGTTTTTGCCATATTGGCTTTGATAAGAAAAGCTCAAAGGATAGAAGCATCTACGTTGTTTTTGGCAACGAGAGTTCTGTGGCACTTTAAAGACTAAAGTCTTTAGAGGGCCACAGAACTCTCGTTGTTTTTGCCATATTGGCTTTGATAAGAAAAGCTCAAAGGATAGAAGCATCTACGTTGTTTTTGGCAACAGAGTTCTGTGGCCCTTTAAAGACTAAAGTCTTTAAAGGGCCACAGAACTCTCGTTGTTTTTGCCATATTGGCTTTGATAGGAAAAGCTCAAAGGATAAAAGCATCTACGTTGTTTTTGGCAACGAGAGTTCTGTGGCACTTTAAAGACTAAAGTCTTTAAAGGGCCACAGAACTCTCGTTGTTTTTGCCATATTGGCTTTGATAGGAAAAG